>NW_015389046.1:0-17037 GCF_001527695.2 Protobothrops mucrosquamatus | reverse complement strand
CATCATCTTCAAAGCGCTCCATGGCATCGGACCTGGATATCTCCGAGACCGCCTTCTGCCTCAGATTACCTCCCATCGGCCGGTACGCTCCCACAGAGTGGGTCTCCTCAGGGTGCCGTCAGCCAGACAGTGCCGGCTGGCGACCCCCAGGGGGAGGGCCTTCTCGGTGGGAGCTCCCACCCTTTGGAACGAACTACCCCCAGAGATCAGGGTGATCCTGGATCTCCCTTCCTTCCACCGCGCCCTCAAGACATGGTTATTTCAGCTAGCGGGACTGGCCTAAGGGGTAATTTTTAGCTGGGTTTTAAAATAATTTTTAAAATAACAAAGGCCAAATTAATATTTCCTTTTAATTATGTTTTTAATGATAGTATTTTGTACTTTTGTATTTGTTTTTATTAGGCTGTTAGCCGCCCTGAGTCCGCAAGGAGAAGGGTGGGGTAAAAATACAATAAATAAATAAATAAATAAATAGAATAAAAATGCAGAATAGAATAGAAATACAGAATAGAATAGAATAGAAATACAGAATAGAATAGAATAGAAATACAGAATAGAATAGAATAGAAATACAGAATAGAATTGAATAGAATAGAAATATAGAATAGAATAGAATAGAATAGAATGGAATGGAATAGAATAGAATAGAATAAAAATACAGAATAGAATAGAATAGAAATACAGAATAGAATAGAATAGAATAGAATAAAAATACAGAATAGAATAGAATAGAAAAGAATAAAGCTGGAAGAGACCTTCGAGGTCTTCTAGTCCAACCCCCTGCTCAAGTGGGTTACCTGCCTAAGCAGGGGGTTGGACTTGATGACCTCCAAGGTCCCTTCCATCATCATCATCATCATCATCATCATCATCATCATCATTATTATTATTATTATTATTATCTCAGACAAGTGTCTGTCCAGTCTCTTCTTAAAACCTCCAGTGATGGAGTGCCTATGACTTCTGCTAGCAAGCTGTTCCACTGGCTAATTGTCCTCACTGTCAGGGAGTTTCTCCTTAGTTCTAGGTTGCTTCTCTCTTGGATCATTTTCCAAACATTCTTTCTTGTCCTGCCGTCTGGTGCTTGGGAAAATAAGTTGCCCCCTCTTCTTTGTGGCAGCCCCTCTAATACTGGAAGACTGCCACCATGTCACCCCTATTCCTTTTCTTTAGACGAGGCCAGGGGTAGGCAACCGTGGCTCTTTTATGACTCGTGGACTTCAACTCCGAGAATTCCTGAGCCAGCATGGCTCAGTCAGCTTGGAAACCTCTCCCTTTCCCCTCAGCGTGGCTGGCTCAGGAATTCTGGGAGTTGAAGTCCACGAGTCGTAAAAGAGCCAAGGTTGCCTACCCCTGGACTAGGCAAACCCAAGTCCCTCAGCCATTCTTAGTAGGTTTTACTCTCCAGGTCTACATTCCCTACGTCTGAAAACTCAAAAACTCATTTGCCTTTTCTCTACTACAACATTTGGTGGGAAAATGTCCTTTTTGCACTGTTATCCAACTGCCTCTGACTTTATCTCCACCCTTAAAGGGATTCCTCCCCAAAATAAGGCAATTCTGCCGGAGAAGAGAGTATATATCTTCATCCGCTACGGCATTTTCCTTGTCCCCAAACTGGAGACTGTGGAGCCCTTGGTCCTGTCTTAGATTGGTTTGCTTGGAGACATTTCATGACACAACTAGAGAACATCATCAGTGCGGTTTGCAGAGAGGAGGAGGAGGAGGAGGAGGAGGAGGAGGAGGAGGAGGAGGACGACGACGACGACGACGACGACAACGACGACGACAACGACTGTGGGGTCCCTGGTGCTCTCTGAGCTTGGTTGTTTTCTTAAGACATTTCATTACCCAACTAGGTAACTTCATCAGTGCTGGAAGGGAATGGGGTTTGTGGAGAGGAGGAGGAGGAGGAGGAGGAGGAGGATGACGACTGGGGGGTCCCTGGTGCTCTCTGAGCTTGGATGTCTTCTTAAGACATTTCATTACCCAACTAGGTAACTTCATCAGTGCTAGAAGGGAGTGGGGTTGTCTCCTTGTTTATATACAGTAGCTTGCCCTGCCAGCGTTGCTAGGACAGCGGTTTTTCTCCTCCACAGTCCCTTGATGAGGGTATTGTTTTCTGCTTGATTGTTTGTCTGGGGTTAATCCCTGCTTATCTCCCTGGAAAGAATACATTTAGGATCTTTTTCTTTCCTTCTTTTTTTTATTGTCTCCTTTCAACGAACGTGTCGGGGTGGCTGATCTCTCCATATGGACCTGGAGACTATTCTTATTCAATATATGAAAGAAGAAGAAGAAAGAAGAAGAAGAAAGCGTAACTATAGACTCTCTTTTCCGGCAGAATCTGCGGTCAAATGAGACTAATCTTGTCTCTAAAGAAAGACGCTCCATTTGCGGAGAGGGGAAAAAAAAAAAGGCTTGTAATTTCACGGCTCTGACAGAGCAGAAAAGAGAACAAAAGGTTGTGCCACACAACAGCAGGCGACACGGCACAGGCGTGATCAAAGCGCTGGCGGGTCCCCGTGAAGGGAAGGGAGGGGGGCAGCGTGACACTGAGTGGGTGCAGTTGTGACCTTCTCAACACAGATTATGCCTCTGCTGTCAAATTGTATTTTTCATCCTTTTCCTCTCGGCACCCACGGATTTAACCAGAGAGGGGAACAACCGCCCCTGTAAATCACAGCAGAGGAGGAGAATTTGGCTGGGGATGATGGGAGTCTCATGGGGATTGGGGAAGATTTGATGCTTCCCAGGTCCGATCTGAAGACGCTTGATTTGGCATCTCTTGGGGCGAGACGGCGTCCACCGCCCTTTCCGGAGAGTTCTCTGGCTGCGCGCCAAATCCGTTTAAGCTCCGCGCGTTTGCAGAAGAAATCCACTTAGAAATGTATATCAAAAATGAGATTTTTTTTCCTCTTTCCAGGCTGGCAGGAGAAATAGGTACGAACGACAGGACAGCGAACGTTGGTGGGCGGGGGAAGAAAACAGCCAGAGAAGAAATTGAATCTTCCAAAGGAGGAAGAGGAAGAAGCAGGAGAAGCGAGGAGAAGGATGAAGAACTGAAGGCTCAGTCTTTGCAAAAGGTTGAATACAGGGAGTCTGTCCTGCCTCCATCGGAGCCTGAATCTGCATCTGCAGAGGAAAATGAACTGGAATGGGACCCTATGGAGGTCGAGGGAGAGGAGGATTCACACAGACACGTTAGGTTTATGATGTATGTATCATTCCTTGTTATCTCCGTGGCCTTGAGTAAATTCCTCTCCTAATCAGGCTGTATGTGAAACTACTTGCAGCCAGAGGCGGCTGAAGGTGTGGGTGTCTTCCTGTGTTTGGAGGCTGGCCAGAAACGTGGGAGCATTTGGGGAAAATTTGGAGCAATTAAAGGGCGGTTTGAATTGCCAGCTGACTGCATGGCCTCGGTGCTGTGTCCTGGGTCATCACAGAGTCCTCGACTTACTACCACAACTGCTGCACCCATTGGAAAAACATACCGGGTTCACCAGACATGCAATTCCATCACCAGAAGGACACTGTGACGGTCATAAGTGCGAGAACTGGCCCCACCACTTCTTGCTCTTGCATTACTATTATTTAAATGTTCATTCCATTAAACAAGACGAGTGTTTAGTGAGTGGTGGCCTGTTTTACCACCTTTTTTGCCACAGTTGTTAAGTGAACCACCGCAGGTGTTAGGTGAATCAGGCGATCATTAAGCGAATCTGGCTTCTCCCATTAGCTTTGCTTGTTAGAGGTCAGCTGGGAACATTCCCATGACCCCAAGAAACTGCCACCGTCATAAATACGAGTCTGAATTTTGATCACGTGACCATGGGGAGGCTGCAACGGTCGTAAGTGTGAAAAACGGTCGTAAGTCCCTTTTTTCAGTGCCGCTGTAACTTCGAACGGTCACTAAATGAACTGTTTTAAGTCGAGGACAACCTGTAGCAGTGACCAGCCTGGATGACAGGGAAATGAATGTCTTTTCTGACAGCCTCAGTTATCCTATCTGTAATATGGGGGTAATTACGCCTGAGGATCAAAATACAGGGAGTCCTTGACTTACAACAGTTCATTTAGTGACTGTTGAAAGTGGCAACAGCACTGACACAAGTGACCGTTATAACCGTTTTTCACACTTGTGACCATTACAGCGTCCCTCTGGTCATGTGATCAAAATTCAGCTGTTTGGCAACTGACTCATATTTATGACGGTCGCGGTGTCCCGAGGCCATGTGATCCCCTTTCCTGATCTTCTGACCAGGAAAGTCAATGGGGAAGCCAGGCAGTGATTCACTTAACAACTGTGGCAAGAAAGGTCGTAAAATGGGGCAAAACTCACTGAACCAATGTCTCGCTTAACAACAGAAATTCTGGGCTCAATTGTGGTCGTAAGCCGAGGACCCTGCAACCGTCACAAATACACGTCCGTTGCCAAGTGCACAAATGTTGATCACATGACCGTGGGGGGATGCTGCAACGGTCGTAAGTGTGAAAAACGGTCATAAGTCACTTTTTTCAGTGCTGCTGTAACTTCGAACAGGCGCTAAATGAACTATCGCATGTCGAGGATTACCCGTACGATATTTGTTGTGAACGTCCCAGAGTCACTTGGGTGAAAGGGGCAATGTAAAAACTTAAAATAATAGTATTAATCATGCAAGTAAGCCAATGGTGGGGCCAGTCCTCGCACGTACGACCGTCACAGTGTCCTTCTGGTGACGGGACTGCCATTGGGGTGCGTGAAATCGGCCTATCTTTCCGATGGATGCGGCATCTCGGGGGTCACGTGATCACCCTTGGCGACCTTCCCCGGGGGGAGGGCTTCCGACCAGAAAAGTCAAGAGGGGATGCTAGATTCGCTTAATGACCACCTGTCTCACTTAACGACTGTGGTGATTGGTTTAACAACCGTGGCAAAGAAGGTGGCCGCCACAAAGAAGAGGGAGTCAAGCTATTCTCCAAAGCGCCTGAAGGCAGGACAAGACGCAACGGATGGAAACTAACCAAGGAGAGAAGCAACCTAGAACTAAGGAGAAATTTCCTGACAGTGAGAACAATTAACCAGTGGAACAGCCTGCCTCCAGAAGCGGTGAATGCTCCAACACTGGAAGTTTTCAAGAAGAGACTGGACAGCCATTTGTCTGAAATGGGATAGGGTTTCCTGCCTGAGCAGGGGGTTGGACTAGATGACCTCCAGGGTCCCTTCCAACTTTATTATTATTATTATCATTATTAAGGTTGCAAAATTGGAGGCGACTCATTTGCGTCGCTTGCCGGTTGCGGTCGTAAGTCGAGGACCACCTGTCGGACTCCACCACCCCCTTACCTGAGCGAGAGGGAATACTCGCTGTGGCTGGCCTTGCTGCTCCGAACCAGGTAACTGCCTTCCCTGCACAGCGTCAGGAGTGTCTCGGCTTCAGCTCGGCTGATGGGGCCATGAAACCACCTGCGAATCACAAGAAAGCGGAGTCACATCGGTACGTTCGCCCTGCCTCCCGGTGGTTTTTCCTGCCTGGCGGAGAGACCCTTTTCTCCTACCTGTGGGGAAAAAGCGGTCTGCACGAACACAAGATCCTCGGGGAATGTCTGGTGCAGCCTGTCCTCCAGTCGGGGCAGTTGCGAACCCTTTGCAATCGGGAGAGCACCAGGTTGGGTAATGGGATGTGAGAATGACTTTGGGAGACGGGAGGAAGAGACGCTGTCTAGAGGCAGAGGGCGCCAATTTTTGTCGGTTGGCGGACCAGAGGAAAAGGGAGAGGGAAGCATTTCATAGGTGTGCGTGCGCGAGTGCGCACAGGGTCATGAGTACGCGCGCACCGCAAATGTATCACCACGTGATACTAACTCTGCCCATTCTTGTGTACTGCAGCGCTTTGTTTCTGTGCCCTGCGGCACTGTGGTGGCCCGTTTTGGTGCCCTGTGGCATGGCAGCGCCCATTTTTGCACCCTGCGGCGTGGCGGTGGCCCGTTTCCGCACCCCGCGGCGCAGTGGCATCCGTTTTTGCACCTTGCAGCATGACAGCGGCCTGTTTTCATACCCTGAGGTGTGTTGGCGGCCCATTTTTGTGCCCTGAGGCGCAGCGGCAGCCCGTTTTTGTGCCCCATGGCATGGCGTCCTGTTTTTGCGCCCTGCGGCCAGGGCACTAGCACAAGTGAGGGGGTGTGCACGCACACATAGGCACCCTGGCCAGCCCACTACCAGGCTGCAGGCCACAAGTTGGGGACCCCTGGTCTAGGGAACAGTCAGATAAGAGACAGCTGAGCCCTCACCTGCATAACGGGTGGAGAAAGAAGATACTCAGAACGGACTCTCCCTAATTTCTCAGTTTATAAAGGAGGTCAGAGTAGTAGAGAGAAGGTCAGAATAGAGCTGGAAGGGACCTTGGGGGTCTTCTAGTCCAACTCCCTGCTCAAACAGGAAACCCTATCCCATTTCAGACAAATGGCTGTCCAATCTCTTCTTGAAAACTTCCAGTGTTGGAGCACACACAACTTCTAGAGGCAAGCTGTTCCACTGGTTAATTGTTCTGTTAGGAAGTTTCTCTTTTTATTCTAGGTTGCTTCTCTCCTTGATTAGTTTCCATCTGTTGCTTCTTGTCCTGCCTTCAGATGCTTTGGGAGATAAGTTGACCTCCTCAAATACTGGAATACTACTATAATGTACCCCCTAGTCCTTCTTTTCTCCAAACCCAAATCCTGCAGCCGTTCTTCATATGTTTTAGTCTCCAGGCCTTGGATCATCTTAGTTGCTCTTCTCTGCACTTTTTCCAAAGTCTCCACATCTTTTTTGTAACGTGGTGACCAAAACTGGATGCAGGTACTCCTGGTGTGGAATTTCTGTCGCTAAGTGAGACAGTTGTTAAATGAGTTTGGCTCCATTTTACCGTCTTTCTTGCCACCATTGTTAAGTGAATCACTGCAGTGGTTAAATTAGTAATGTGGTTGCGATGTGAATCTGGCTTCCCTATTGAATTTTTGCATGTCGGAAGGTCGCAAAAATTAATAACCTGACTCTGGGAAGCTACAACCGTCGTAAATATGAATCAGTTGCCAAACGGCTGAATTTGGATCACGTGACCGTGGGGAGCACTGCAACGGTCCTAAGTGTGAAAAAGGGTCATAGGTCACATTTTTCAGCGCTGTGGTAACTTTGAACTGTCACTAAATGATCCAATCTGGGTCGGTCACCGGGACCAAAGGTTTTGTCTTCCGAGTTTTCGGTCACTAAATGAATGTTTGTAAATCCAAGACGACTTGTAACATGTTTTGAAGGATGATAGAAATGATAAAGACTCTATTTTGACTGTGGTTTGAACAGTTTTCCCTCCGCTTGGCATTTTCCCCAGCATGATCAAAATGACCATTTTGTTTATCCCCCATTTGCGCACCGAATCCCGGATAATTTGGTCAATAGCCACTAATGAGAAAAATCACTGGCACAAAAAATAATTAAAACATCAACAATTTGTGGCAAACGGGACACCAATAATAATTACTTTTGAGCGGTCAATGTACGTCGTGGAATAATATCTATTGAACTTTGTCGGCGAGAGAGAAAAAAAGAAAAATAGAAGAAAATAAAATTAATGGCCTTTGCTCGGGGAGGGAAACTAATCCAGGAGAGTAGTAACTGTGAGAGGGATCTCGGAGTCTTAGTGGACAATCACTTAGATATGAGCCAGCCGTGTGCTGCAGCTGCCAAAAAAGCCAACACAGTGCTGGGCTGCATTAACAGAGGGAGAGAATCAAGATCACGTGAAGTGTTAATACCACTTCACAATGCCTTGGTAAGGCCACACTTGGAATACTGCATCCAGTTTTGGTCACCGCGATGTAAAAAAGAGGTTGAGACTCTAGAAAGAGTGCAGAGAAGAGCTACAAAGATGATTAGGGGACTGGAAGCTAAAACATATAAGGAACGGTTGCTGGAATTGGGTATGTCTGGTTTAATGAAGAGAAGGACGAGGGGGGACAGGATAGCAGTCTTCCATTATCTCAAGGGCTGCCCCAAAGAAGAGGGAGTCAAGCTATTCTCCAAAGCGCCTGAAGGCAGGACAAGAAGCAACGGATGGAAATTAATCAAGGAGAGAAGCAACCTAGAACTAAGGAGAAACTTCCTGACAGTTAGAACAATTAACCAGTGGAATAACCTGCCTCCAGAAGCGGTGAATGCTCCAACACTGGAAGAGACTGGACAGCCATTTGTCCGAAATGGTATAGGGTTTCCTGCCTGAGCAGGGGGTTGGACTAGATGACCTCCAAGATCCCTTCCAACTTTATTATTATTATTATTATTATTATTATTATTATTATTATTATTATTATTATTATTATTATTATTATTATTATTATTATTATTATTATTATTAAATATGGGACCCACACTCAGCCCTGATCCCCTCCTGGGTGTCACTTACGCCTGACTCTCCAGGGGCAGCGACAGGTCGATGCGCTCAGCCAGGGGAACGCCAGACTCGGGGCTCTGCGACTGGCCAAACTTGGCAGAGCCGGTCAGGTGCTTCGGCGGACGTGGCCGGTGCTCTTTGGGGGCTGAGGAGGAGGAAGAGGAAGAGATCCGGTCCCACTCAGGGGCTTCGAACTGTGCTGTGGGAGGAGCAGGACAGACCCTTAGACAGTTGGAGAGGCGACTCGAAGGAGCCAATGGGCACTTCCCCTGCCAGGGAATGTTTCTTGGTTGGCTAGCAGACTCCCAAAGGGAGGGTAGTCAAAAAAAAGTCAAAATGGCAACTGTGCAAAGCAAGCTCCGCCCATTTCTTACATGTCCTCTGGCCATCGGTTGCCATCTTGGCTTTTTGTGCACACCCTGCAGTGGGGAGGGGACAGTGAAATGTTGGCAGCCTGTTTTTTGTCATTTTTTTTGGATTTTGTAAAGAATTTGGAAACTGCAGTGGAGGTTTGAGAAATTCTGTTGATATATAGCAGCAGAGATCAAACAAAGTGTACAGTCACCATGTGCTTTACTGCTTACCATAGATCCAAACTTGTAAACACTGCCATCTACTGACTGAATGCCACTGTATATATTCCAACAATGAATTCTAATAGGAGGGGGAAAATTGAGGATCCCTCTCAGAATCTGCAGAGAGGGGTCAAAAACATCGTTGGGATATGTGCGTGTGTGCTGGCTATGGCCGCCATCTTGACTTTTTTGACCTTGCTCCCTGTGGACGCAATTTTATAAGCTTGCCCTTTTCAGTCTCTACATAAGCAACCTTTAGGTTGCCAATCCATAAAAATTAGACGTTTCAGCCGCTGTTTGTATGTGAGGGTGGCTGGGTGTTTGTGTGGATGTGTCATCAAAATGCTAGCTGGGATAAACATATGGGCAACATCTGAATGAAGTTATCTTGGCTCAGAAACTAAACCTCTGGTTTCAAAATGACTTTAAACTGCCTGCTAGATTGGGAGATTTTGGAGGTAGTCCTCAAATTATGACCACAATGGGCCCCAGAACTTTGGTCATTAAGGGAGTCATGCCCGATTTTATGATCTTTAGTAAGGTCACAAAAGTCGTAAACAATAATGTGGTCCTTAAGTGAGTCCTGTCCAACTTTACAACCTTTTTGCTGCAGTGGCCATTAAGTGGATCCAGTGTCCCCCGTTGACTCTGCTTGTTGGAAGCCCCCCGGGAACATCTCAGATAGGAAACAGGCGATGCCAGGATGCTGCAGCCATCTTGAATAGATGCTGGCTGCCCATCACAGGATTGCCGGGATGCTGTGCAGGTCATAAGTGCGAGGACTGGTTGCAAGTTACTTTTCTCAGGACTGTCACAACTTTGTTAATGGTCTAAATTGGGGCCTGTTTGTATTCTTACCGAAGAAGATGGCACAGCCTTGACTTCACCTTCATTAAGATTGCATTATTCAAAGCGATAGGAGTTCAGAGAGTCCTCGACTTAAGACAGTTCGTTTAGTGACCATTCCAAGTTACGCCACTGAAAAAAGTGACCGTTTTTCACACTTATGACCATTGCAGCATCCCTCGTGGTCACATGATCCAAATTCAGATGCTTGGCAACTGACTCGTATTTACGACGGTTGCAGTGTCCCAGGGTCACGTGATCCCCTTTTGCGAACTTCCGACGAGGAAAGTCAATGGGGGAAGCCAGATTCACTTAACAACTGCAGCGATTCCCTTAACGACTGTGACAAGAAAGGTCGTAAAACGGGGCAAAACATGCTTAAAAATGTCTCACTTAGCGACAGAAACGTGGGCTCCGTTGTGCTTGTAAGTGGAAGACTACCATCTAGGCCAGGGTAGGCAACCTTGGCTCTTTTATGACTTGTGGACTTCAACTCCCAGAATTCCTGAGCCAGCATGGCTCAGCTTGGAAACCTCTCCCTTTCCCCTCAGCATGGCTGGCTCAGGAATTCTGGGAGTTGAAGTCCACGAGTCATAAAAGAGCCAAGGTTGCCTACCCCTGATTCTAGGCTGTAGTGTCTGCACAAAGAAGGGCAGGGGTACCCCAACATGGTGGACACAGGTGCCCCAACACAACTCCGCCTTTTTTTGGAACATGCATCAGGATACCACCACCCCACATACACACACGTCAGAGAGAAGCATCACAACATTGCAAAGAAAGTCTCATTTTCTGATTGCGACCCAAAGGTGGGCTTTTACCGACCACTCTGGAAACGGGCTGTGGAAAAAATGTGCAAGAACAGGCCGTGTGTGAAAACATGCCAGAGACAGGCAGGCCCATGCAACACAGTGGACACATGTGCAACAAAAGGAACAACAACAGTGAAAGATAGAAAAGTGAGAAAAGGAGGGAGGGAGGAAAGAGGAATTGCCAGGATGGGAAGAAACAATTATATAGAATCTCTAAAAATATATATATAAATAAATTCTGTGTCAATTTTTTCAAAAGTTTGAGAGGTTCCTGAGGCCCCGTGTTTCATTCCTGCCAAATTCACCCCTCTAGTTTTTTTTAAGCCCCAAGTTGAAACGACAACCACTGGCTTTCTAAGATTAAAAAAATAAAACTTTTGGATTTCGTATATTTCTGAAATGCAGGTAGTCCTCCACTTACAACAGTTAGCTTAGTGACCGTTCAAAGTTACAACGGCACGGAAAAAAGGGTCTTTTGTGACCCCTTTTCACGCTTACGAAGCATCCCCGGGGTCAGGTGATCAAAACTCAGAAGCTTGGCAACTGACTCATACTTATGATGGTTCTGACAAGCAAAATCAATCATAATGATTCACTTAACAACTGCGGCAAGAAAGGTCGTCCAATGGGGCAAAATTCACTTTCCAAATGTCTCACTTAGCAGCTGAAAATTGGGGATCAGTTGTGGACATGTGTCAAGAGCTACCTGAATAGGAAAAAATGGATTTAAAAGCTGTAGGTTGCAGTGGTCCAATAAATATAACTAGTGATGACTTCTTCATTCAAAAAGAAAACATTTTCTTTGAAAAGCAAATTGTGATTCTTGAAATTGGTTTAGAATAGTGTTTCTCAACCTCCGTAGCTTTAAGATATGTGGACTTCAACTCCCAGAATTACCTAGCCAGCATGCTTTAAGATGGGTGGAGTTCATCTCCCAGAATCCCCCAGCCAGCATGCTTTAAGATGGGTGGACTTTGACTCCCAGAATCCCCCAGCCAGCATGCTTTAAGATGGATGGACTTCCACTCCCAGAATTACCCAGCCAGCATGCTTTAAGATATGTGGACTGTCTCCCAGAATCCCCCAGCCAGCATGCTTTAAGATATGTGGACTTCAACACCCAGAATCCCCCAGCCAGCATGCTTTAAGATGGGTGGACTTCAACTCCCAGAATCCCCCAGCCAGCATGCTTTAAGATGGGTGGACTTCCACTCCCAGAATCCCCCAGCCAGCATACTTTAAGATGGGTGGACTTCGACTCATCCAGTTTTGCCTGCTGCTGGCTTATCTCCACCAGCCCAATGGGGGTGGCTCCATCCCGTGTGGACTTCAGTTCCCAGAATTCCCCAGCCCACATGTTGAAGTCCACAAAGTTGCGGAGGTTGAGAAAATCTGGTCTAAAGAAAGTCCATCTGCTCTTCTATCAATCGGGCGCCTTTCTGCGGTCAGAGGGAGCCATACCTGTTGAGTACCTGCCTGCCAAACTGCAGCTTCTGTGTACTAAATAAGCTCAGTTCCCCCTCTACTAGCATCCTGGGATGCTCAAAAAAAAAAAAAAAAAGATCAAAAGAATTGTAGCAAAGTAGAAGATGGAGTAAAGGGAGAGGTTTTGATGGAGGAAGGACAGGTTGAAAACAAACAGGGAAGGTTGAAATCAAGACATCACCTTCTGGATCTAGGGGTTCTTCCGTCCCCGTAAGTTGTCCTACCGGCGGTGGCCAGGGCAATACTTTATTCTCCTTTATGTCTACTGCAAGGGGAAAGGATGTTATGAAGATGAGGTGGGGAGTTTGTAGAGAGAGGGATGAAAGAGCATGGAAAGGAGGGAGGAAGGGAGAAGATGATGGTAGGGATGGGAGGAAGAAGACAAAACCGGCATGATAAAAAAGAAATGATTGAACTAGACAAGACAGATAGACAGACATGGGAAGGCTAGGAGGAAGTCCCCTACTACAACCTTACTAAGTCTCTTGACTGGATCGAAACTTTATCCTCCCCAACAATGCATTGCTCCCCATTATCCTCCCCAACAATGCATTGCTGGCGGAAATAGGAGATCCAACATTTTGAGGTACTTACCTTCTCCATCAGATTCTGGACGGATATACAATCCAGTGAAACCTCATTTAGTGGACTACAGAGCTGTCTGTTATTCCTAAATGTCCACTAAACACAAAAGTACATCACACTCATGTGGTGATGCAACTCGTGTCTTTGGTATTGATATGAACAACAAAATAACAGAGTTGGAAGGGACCTCGGAGATCTTGTAGTCCCACCCGCTGTTCAGGCAGGAAACCCTATGCCATTCCAGACAAGTGGCTGTCCAGTCTCCTCTTAAAAACCTCCAGTGATGGAGCATTTACAACTTCTTGTGGCAAGCAGTTCCATGATTAATTGTTCTCACTGTCAGGAAATTCCTCCTTAGTTCTAGCTTGCTTCATTCCTTGATTAGTTTCCATCCTTTGCTTCTTGTCCTGCCTTCTGGTGCTTTGGAGAATAGGTGGACCCCGGTCTTCTTTGTGCCAGCCCCTCAAATATTGGAGCACTGCCATTATGCCGCCCCTGGTCCTTCTCTTCATTAGACTAGACATACTCAATTCCAGCAACCGTTCTTCATATCTTTTAGTCTCCGGTCCCCTGATCATCTTTGTTGCTCTTCTCTGCACTCTTTCTAGGGTCGCAACATCTTTTTTGTATCGTGGCGACCAAAAGTGGATGCAATATTCTAAGTGTGGTATTATTGACTTGGCAGATTATGCAGCACTTAACAGAATAACAAAATAACAGAGTTGGAAGGACCTTGGAGGTCTTCTAGTCCAACCCCCTGCTCAAGCAGAAGATACCATACCAGACAAATGGCTGTCCAATCTCTTACACCCCCCCCCCCCCGTGATCGTGGGCGCTCCATCACTGGAGATTTTCAAGAGGAGACTGGACATTCACCTGTCTGAGATGGTATAGGTTTTTCTGCTTGAGCAGGGGGCTGGACTGGAAGACCTCCAAGGTTCCTTCCAGCTCTATACTATTCTTATTCTTAAAAACTTCCAGTGTTGGAGCATTCACCGGTTCTGCAGGCAGGTTGTTCCACTGATTAATTGTTCTCAATATCAGGAAATTTCTCCTTAGTTCTAGGTTGCTTCTCTCCTTGGTTAGTATCCACCCGTTGCTTCTTGTCATGCCTTCAAGCGCTTTGGAGAATAGCTTGACTCCCTCTTCTTTGTGGCAGCCCCTGAGATATTGGAACACGGCTATCATGTCCCCCCTCGTCCTTCTCTTCATTAAACTAGGCATACCCAATTCCAGCAACCGTTCCTTATATGTTTTAGCCTCCAGTCCCCTGATCATCTTTGTTGCCCTTCTCTGCACTCTTTCTAGAGTCTCCACCTCTTTTCTACATCGTGGTGACCAAAACTATGTGATGGTTGCTTAAGACAGCCCTTCCCAAACCTCGATAGATTTTTTCAAAATTGGATATAAATTTCTTTGGATAAACTACTCACAAGCCCACCACCCAATCACAACAGGGACCTTTAAATGGACTTAAAGTGTTTTACCCTATACAGGAAGTCTGAAATTAAAATCTGCATTTCTGTTGTTAAGCACCCAACTCTTATTAGATAATTTTCTTTGGACTGCAAATAGTCTTTTGACTTAGGACCAAAATATCCATTGCTAAGCAAGACACAAGTGTTAAGTTGACCCATTTTATGACCTGTCTTGCCATAATTGTTAAGTTCTTAAGTTAGTTACATAGAGTTGTTAAGCAAAACTGGCTTCCCCCATTCACTTTGTTTGTCCGAAGGTCGCAAAAGGTCGCAAAAACGTGACCGTTGCAACTGTCATAAATATGAGTCAGTTGCCCACGTGTCCGAATTTTGATCACGTGACCTTGGGGATGCTGCAACGGTCGTAAGTGTGCAAAGCTGTCATAATTCACTTATTTTCAATGCAGTTGTAAGTTCAAACAGTCACTAAATCAGGGGTCTTCCAACTTGGTCCTTTTATGACTTGTGGACTTCAACTCCCAGAATTCCTCAGCCAGGCACATGTGCCTGGCTGAGGAATTCTGGGAGTTGAAGTCCACAAGTCATAAAAGGGCCAAATTGGAAGATCCCTGCTCTAACTCTATGTATTAGTCTATTATTCTATTCCAGGGGTCTTCAAACTTGGCCCTTTTATGACTTGTGGACTTCAACTCCCAGAATTCCTCAGCTAGCATGCCTGGCTGAGGAATTCTGGGAGTTGAAGTCCACAACTCATAAAAGGGCCAAGTTTGAAGACCCCTGACTCATGCATGAGGCAATCTACACTCTGATTGGTTGCTGTGGGTATGAAGGGGGCGTTTCCCTTTTTCCCCACCTTTTTTCCTCTGTGTGTCCTGTATACTGTTTGATTTACCTCAGGCACTCTGGCTGAGGAATTCTGGGAGTTGAAGTCCACAAGTCATAAAAGGGCCATGTTTGAAGACCCCTGCACTAAATAAATGGCTGTAACTTGGGAATTACCTGTTCCTCAGTTGTGGGTAATGAATGAAAACCTTTTGGAAACAGTGGCTTAAGGACAATTGTGATGCCAAAGGCATAAACCTTCGTGCATGTTGTAAAGTTATTTTAATTTAATCAGCTCCCCCAAGCTACTTTAAATGGATGGTGGTTTGTTCAGAGGCTAAGAAAGAGCCTCCGGAATCACAGCCTGTTTGGGAAAACGACAGATTCTCTGAGTTAATTGGAGAAAAGAGCTGCCAGCTTGCCAATTATTGTAACTAGGAAGCCACTCGAAAAAAGCTCAGAAAATCTGCACTTTATTGAAGTTAAAGGTAAATTGGGTTTTAGCAGGAACCTCATCCTGTTGCTGAGATTTTCCCCCCTCTGGCTCTCCATAAATCTTGTTAAAAAGGACTTATTGGGAATTTACTCGGTGTTGAACCAACAAGACGCAAAGGGATTGCATTATTTCAGAAGAAAATCTGGAGCAGGAGTGTCCAGCCTTGGCGAATTTAAGACTTGTAGCCTTCAACTCCCAGAATTCCCCAGCCAGCATGTCATACATGCCAATTTCGTGGTCCATCACTAAGCGACAAGTCATAAGTCAAGGACTGTCCGTATAGGTAAAATTATTCCTTTAGAAATTGTTCCCAGAAAGGTATTCACGTTGAAGAGATTCTAGAAATATTTCAGAGAAGAGCAACGAAGATGATTAGGGGATTGGAAGCTAAACAGTTTGAGGAATGATTGCAGGATTTGGGTCTGTCTAGTTTAATGAAAAGAAGGACCAGGGGTGACATGAGAGCAGTCTTCCAATATTTGATGGGCTGTCAAAAAAGGGGGTCAAAGTATTCTCCAAAGCATCAGAAGGCAGGACAAGAAGCAACAGATGGAAAGTAATCAAGGAGAGAAGCAACCTAGAACTAAGGAGAAACTTCCTGACGATTAGAACAATTAACCAGTGGAACGACTTGCCTCCAGAAGTTGTGAATGCTCCAATACTGGAAGTTTGTAAGAAGAGATTGGACAACCATTTGTCTAAAATGGTATAGAGTTTCCTGCCTGAGCAGGGAGTTGGACTAGAAGACCTCCAGGGTCCCCTATTCTATTCTATTCTATTCTATTCTATTCTATTCTATTCTATTCTATTCTATTCCAAAGCTCCCGAAGGCAGAACAAGAAGCAATGGATGGAAACTAACCAAGGAGAGAACCAACCTAGAATTAAGAAGAAATTTGCTGAACAATTAATCAGTGGAACAACTTGCCTCCAGAAGTTGTGAATGCTCCAATACTGGAGGTTTGTAAGAAGAGATTGGACGACCATTTGTCTAAAATGGTATAGGGTTTCCTACCTGAGCAGGGGGTTGGACTAGAAGACCTCCAAGATCCCTTCCAACTCTGTTATTCTGTCATTTCCAGGAATAAAAGAAAGCAAGAGAGCCCCAGTGACATTGCTTAAGGTAGTGGGGCATCCGGGAAACACGGACGGTAAGGAAACAAACCAGCGGTTGTAAAATGAGGAGCCCCTGTAGATTTCTGAGTGCAGTGACTCACCCAGAGATGCAACGGGCAGCCTTGTACAACTGCAGGCACTTCACCTGCTGTTTTTATCTGATTACTCCAGGCTGATGCAGTGGGAAGAATATCCTGGTTGATAAGACGGAGCAGCTAAATTTACCCGCTGTATCTCTTATCAGCTAAGCCACAGAGAGACAACTGATGGATCAGATGTGACTTTTCTGCATCCCCAGTGACACACACACACACACACACCCAAGTTTGCAAATGGAGCATTTATAGTTCTTGTGTGTGGGGGGCACTTCTCTCCTTCTTCAAGATCACATATTCAAAGATAAATCGCCTCTCTTGAATTCTGAATTGCCCACTTTATTTTTCCAGCTTAAGAA
>NW_015389045.1:52341-72917 GCF_001527695.2 Protobothrops mucrosquamatus | reverse complement strand
AACTAGATGATCTGTAATACTTTATAAATATGAGTTTAATTGTTTGTGGTTGTCAGGTTTGCTTCATGAGACAACCAGAAGAAGAAGGCAAGCTATCTCAGCTCTTATTTAAAGATGTTCTGGAGGAAGGAAGTGGCAGCACTTCTATAAGTGGCTGTAAGTATGTTGAATCAATATGCAAATGGCAGAAGTGTCTAAGCAAAAGCATCAGCTTCTTAAAGCACATCCAGGTAATGAGGTTTTCCATTATCCAAGTGATCTAATTTCACATTTTAAATGGAGCAAGACTTGAGCAGACTGTTTTCATTATGAAAGCTAACAGGGTACTATGAGCACTTATGTAGCACTTGCTCATTAAAGTAAGCCTTTCCTGGCCAAGAAATGAGCAGAGATTATTAAGACAAACAATAATTACCTATTGATCTGTAACTGAGATAAAAGGGATGTCCAGGTACTTTAGTTACCAACTGTTGCTTGTAATTGAGAGCTCCCTATTTTTTTTAAGTGGGGGGGAATTAAAGTATTTGGGCAGGAGAAAGACATGATTGGATACTTTAAAAAATGGTTGAGTCATTACATGAGTGAGTTGGAACCCTGATCTGGAATCCATTAAATTACAAATATTTCATACCTTTCAATGTTTTGATTCTCAAGTTCTATATCATTCTCAGTTTCATATCTCAGGTGACTGCTGTAACTGGAATTAATACTCATCTGCTCTCCAAAGAACATCAAGCTAACACTGGATGGCTGGAAGACTGAAAAGTAAGCACTGTAAAGAATAAATGCAGAATGTTGTATTATCCTATGTGCCAAGTATAACCTAATAATGGTCTTGCTTATTTATTGAATATATTGTTTCCTGCTAGTGGATTTTCTACAGACGAACTAAGAAACTGCCAATTGAGTTCAGTTATAATTGTATAATAGGGAATATAGGATACATATGAGTATTTATTGTATGTATTTATCTTGTTATTTACTATGTTTTTCATCTTCTTGCTCTTTTATTTTATTTTATTCAAATGTTCTATGCTTGATTTTTGAAAGATCTTTGGCCATAAATAAAAACAAACAAAACGAAATCCTCTAATAGTGCCTATTTATTTATTCCAATTTCATTAACTACAGTCATCTCTTCTACGGGAATTCTTAGTATTGAGGATTAGGTATAAATAATAATGGAAGATTTAATTTGGCACCTAAAGCCATGGGGATCTAAAGTGACATTCTGAAAACTGACCATTGAAAATCTGTCTGAAGAAATAAATCTATTTCATTTTATTCCTTTGTTTGGATTGTTTATCTCTCAAATTCTTGTCCTATTTATGAATTTCATCCATCCATTCATCCACCCATCCTCCCATCTAATTGATAAGCTGCCTGATTCCAAAATTATTCTGGGTCGCTTTGAGAAGTTTGATAAAATCTTATTTTTTTTAAAGAAAATGAACAGATTGAAATTCTCAACCATTCTTAATTATAACTTTAAGAAAATAGAACATGATGAAATGACAGCAAGATTTGACATAAAAGAAAGTTTCCAATCCTTAGGCTTTATAGCACACAAAATCCATGGGGCTTAGCAATCCATTGTGCTGCTGCTCCATGCATAGTAATACAGATGAAAGCAGAATAGAAAGTGGGGGAATCTTACCTGTGTGAAGGAAGATATCTTCAAAAGGCAGCTTTTGACTTGGGGACATTTACTTCATTGGGTTCTTAATATGTACCTGCTATAATTTGAGGTGTTTGCAGAAAGTATAACAGCTGCATATTAATCATCAAGAGGAGGTTTCATGATAACAAAGCATCATTGCTTAAGCCCAGACCAAGAGGAAAGTAGTCATGTCCCATAGATGGTATAGGATCCATCCAGTGTATGATTCAACATTGAAAAAAATCAAATGAGTTGATATTTCTCATTGAAGATATTAAACCAGGGGTCTTCAAACTTGGCCCTTTTATGACTTGTGGACTTCAACTCCCAGAATTCCTCAGCCAGAGTGCCTAGCTGAGGAATTCTGGGAGTTGAAGTCCACAAGTCATAAAAGAGCCAAGTTTGAAGACCCCTGTATTAAACCAAACATTTAAAATATAACTGTGATTTGAGAATTTTGGAGGTTTTGCATATGTTCCTATTTATATCAGGGTGGCAGAAGAAAGTAGAGGGAGAACAAATTTTGCACATTGACAGAGGATGGGGGGGAGAAATTGCAGAAAGTTTCTGCTAATCCTAATTGATGGATGTCATATTATCACACAGAAGCCCTATGAAGAAAATCACCTTGTTAATATATACATAGATACCAAACTGTTAACCAGGTTTCTTTTTTCTTGACTTATTCTTTTTCATTTTTCTGCTGTGAGAAAATGTGAACAGAAACTGTTGCCTTAAGTTATAACATTGTCCATAAAATCAAAACACTGAGTAGGCTACATACTATGTCATTCTTTCCCACAGTATCTTAATGTTGCCGTGCCATCAAAGTGTTTCCTTCTCTCAAGAAAGTCCAAAAACAAAACAAAACGAAATCTGTCAGTTGTCACATGCCTTTGGCTTAAACAGCAACTATTTGATATTGCTTAAAAAAAAGACATTTCTTCATTTCATCTGAAGGGGGAAAAAAACAACAATAATAACATGGGCCTGAATATTTTATTTTGATAACTCAGAAGTCATGCTTCACTGCAGCATTGTTGGAGATGGTAATTAGGTGTCATAATAATGGTTTTAATGAATGCTTTCATTATATTTGATGAGCTAATCAATAATTTCTCTCCAATCCATTATAAAGCCATTCAGCAATAAAGGCTCTTGATGTCTTCCAGCTCATACCTCAGCTAAAAACCCTCTAGTTAAGCATTCGTGATGTAATTTTAATCATCTGTGGAACATTATGTACATTTCACAATTCAAATGAATAACTGTTCCTCTCCCCTCCTTTCCCCAATGAAATTATACATTTTTCATGTCTCATTTCTCTCCCTGTTCTGCTATGGGGCTGCCTCTGTCAAGGGACATCTGATCTGAATGCCAAGCATTTCCAAGAAACAGATCGTTACTGTGGGGAAATTGGCACTAATCCCATTAGGTAAGATTGCTTAATATCTTACATTAAAATGCAGCCAGGTCAGGTGGATTAGGAGAGAAGAAAGATGGCACAGGAGTTCAAAGTGTCATATTCCTTCTGATTCGATACAAGCCATTTAGTCTTTCAAATACAAATACAGATTTTTTAAAATAAAATAAACTGCTTCTAGGAATCTAATTTATATTGCTGCGTTTTGACACTTTGCATATTATGAATGCTCATCATCACAAGACAAGATAGAAAGACCTGCACATGGATTAGAGAACAAAGGAAAATATACAATGTCACCAAAAGAGTAAAAGAATTGGAATGGAAATGGACTGGTCACATAGCAAGAAGAATTGATGGCAGGTGGACTAAGGCAGTCATAGAATGGATCCCACTTCATAAAAACTGTCCACAAAAGAGAAACAAGATGGAGCAATGACATCAGCAAGTATTGCAGGCCTAATTGGCAAAGAAAACCTCAAGACCGCATTGGTTAGAAACATGAAGGGGGTGACAGTATTCTCATGTGTTATAAATCAATCATGACCATAAGGCTAAATCATAACATAAACAAAAGTATTTCAGTGTGATATAAATCACGTGGCTTTGCATTTCCACTTATAAATCTCCATTTTCTTTATTCTGGCATACATATATAAACACAACTCTTTGCTTCAGCTCTGTCTCTTTTGTTCCTCCAGCATATTCTAATGTATAAGAAGTCCTGTGGTCTAAAGAATCAGAAAGCAACATGCATGTGCAAATAACCTCCCATATTTACTGATAATCTCTGTTCAGAACAGTCAGGATTTCCTAGTAGTGTGAAAACTCCTATCACTCCTGATTTCTGATTTCTGTTTATTTTAAAGTTAGTACTATATTTTCAGGCATACTTGAAAATGAAGAAAATATGATTCCCATTCCCTAAGATTTCTTCCCTAATTTGCATATTGATATATTGGGATAGTGAGTTTCTTGCCAATTCTCTCTCACCTTTTCAAAATGTATTCTTTCTTGTAAAGGAGATAATCAACAGGAAAAGATGACAAAAGGAGCTAGTATCAATACCAGCCTTAACAGTTTCCACAGTGGCTGAGATATCTACTATTGTTGGGAATCTGTGAAATGGAATCATGGTTTCAAAAACCCATTTTCAAAGTACCTTCACATTTAGAATCCTGGAACTGCATGACCTGGATTCTACAACACCATTTTTCAGAAGGGAAAAAGATTTCTGAAGATTATGCTACTGTGTGTTGCTGCCACCTTGAGGATAATATCATACCAGGTTCTGCATTTGTCGTTTCCACAAACCCGCTGAAAACCACAGTAGGCCACAGTTACAATCTGTTCTGATGTCTGAGATGAGAACTTCTGCATAAAGCACACAGCTAGCAAAGATGCCTGTATTACACTGGATAGAGGATTATTCCAAGGTTTTCCCATATTAAACCTGCAGAGCTAGAGAAAAAGATGAAGTTAGGAGAAGATACTTACCAAATTTTAGAATTGTAAAAATCAAATTTGAATCACTGATTCAGTATATTGATTCAATTCCATTTGACGCTGTTAACTATTGTGGAAAATTGATATGATTCTGTTTGGACAATAAATTAAATTGCTGAATGGTATTGACTTCTGTGATATTTATTTTTAACTGACTCAGAAAAAAAAAATCCACAGTTTTTGTTCATGCGCAAAGACATCCAGGATATATAATTTAGTACATAAAATTACTTTGATCAGAACTCTGCCGAACTAAAACTCTGAATCTAATTTTTACATAAATATAAAGGAAAAAACCCAAAATGCATTTGCATGCTGGAATAGGCACTGTTCATAATTCTGCAAGGCAACTGGCAACTGAGAAATATACACATTCAGTGGATACCTTAAGGGTGCATATATTAAAGAATGATATGCACAAAACTGCAATTTCCTATGGAAATATGCTTGAAAAAAAAGAGTGCATGGAATGTAAAAATATATACCCTTGAAAGAGGTTCATACTAAAAGGCACATGCGTACTCATGCAAATTGTATTAAATTTATAAACAGTGGGATTAACAAAGTGAGCTGGTTGGTAAGAAATTTAGAAAGTACATACCTAACATAATTGCTTCTCCCTACCTTTTGCATATTGACATATTTCAGAAGACCACCTTCAACTCTTCAACCTGCCAACCAAGCCAGATCAGGGTGAGGCATATGCCATGTTTGACAGACAGTCCCTCAAGAAACCAGGCTTTATAGGACTTTATATGTAGTAATTATCAACAATTTAAACTGCATCCTGAATTCAACTGGCAACCAGTGCAGCTCTTGAAACAGCAGTGCTACGTGGACAGACTAAGACAAAACCATCATTGCCTTTTAGATCAATTGCAGCTCCTAGTTAGTCATCAAGAGCAACTTAGTGTAAAGTGCATTGCAATAGTTAAGTCATGAGGTGATCAGGGTGTGAATGATGGGCTTAAGGCCACCTTATTTAGGAAACAGGACAACTGGTGCTCCAAATGAAGCTGGGGAAGGGCTGTGAGCTGTAAGTCCAGAAAGACCCCCCAAATACAGAGTACTCTTCAGTGGGAAAGGGTGTAAATATACATTTCTCCTCAAATATATAAATGTTGGGGTGTTGTCAAATGTACTGTGCCAGGAATAGTATAAGAATTTCAGGACATATGTGAACTACAACAGACTGTTCAGTTTTCATCTGCACATATTTCAAGAGATTCAGATCTGATTATTATTGTTTGTGACTTTACATAAGTCAAGTGACTCAACCATTCTTCTATCTTTTTTCTAGTTTATAGGAATCTTATTTTCCATTAAATGTGCCAGTAGATCTTCATTCTGTCCTCCCAATTTGTAAAATTCTATGATCAGGTGAGAGTGTTGACCAGGTAGTCCTTGACTTACAATCAATCATTTAGTGATAATTCAAAGTTACAACAGCACTGAAAAAGGTGATTTATGATAATTTTTCACATAGCCACATGAACAAAAATTGAATGCTTGGCAACTGGTTTATATTTATGATGGCTGCAGTGTCCTGGGATCAAGTGATCCTCTTTTGCAACCTTCTGACAAACAAAGTCAATGGGAAAGCCAGATTCACTTGACAACCATATTACTAACTTAACAAGTCCAGTGATTCACCTAACAACTGTGGCAAGTAAGTTGTAAAATGAGGCATAACTCACTTAACAACTGTCTTGCTTAGCCCACAAAAATTTTGGCTCAATTATGGCCACATGTCAAGAACTACCTATGTGTCTAATATCTGTATAGTTGATGCATTAAAGGATACTTGGTATGAGCAACAAAATATATTTCACTTTTGTTGATGAATATGACATAATTTTAATGTAACACCTTCAAATATTTTGTGACTACAGTTTTAAAATATTCCAGACAACATCTGGAATCTTTAAAGTTTTAATTGCAATACATCTGGAATTTTAAGTATTCTGCATCTTCAGTCGCAAGAAAATACTTTATGATTACCTGAACTGACTTCACATTTTGAATCAATGTACTACATGACTAGAGCATGGGTGTCAAACTTGCCACATCACATGACATGTCTCGACGTATCACGACTTTTTTTTCATTGCCAGAGCTGGGGTGGGCTTGGCCTCCATTTGATGCAACTGGCCCACAGGCCGGCAGTTTGACACCTCTGGACTAGAGAAAAGGTTTTAAGCAGGTGTCTCATAAACTACTGATAGTCTACCAAGTGGTGGTTGATAGCTTGCCAAGATTTCATCAGAGAATTATACTTATTTTTCCTCAAGTAACATGGAAGGGGTAGAAGAAATCTGACAACTGGAGATCACCCCTCAGGGCCTGGTTGCATATGTCAGATTGCTTGATGCAAAACCAAAGAAGCAGGATATGGAGAAACTTTCTAGCTAAAATAGGTACAGTAAATCTCAGTTCTCTTATGGTGCAAAGATTGATACGAGATCACACTTGTTCAGAATTTCTATTTCAAGCTTTTTTGGGTACAACTTCAAGGTAACCTATCTTTTTCTATAATGCAGAGGCAGAAGCTGTCAATTAAAAGCAAAAGCGAAAACATTGATGGACATAATCCTACAATAGGTTGCACATGCAAATAGGTATAAACAACATCTGTCCTCAATTTCTTAATTTCTAATTTACTTAACAAAATGACATTGTTCCAGAAAAAAAACAATGGTTGCCTAAAAAAATCTTATTCAAGGTTTTCAGCATGTTCAAGATACTTTTCATTAATCAGAAATAATTATTAACTGAAAGACATGAGTTAAAGGCTGAAGGCTATGAGGTAAAACCCAGATTAAATTCTCCACTCTGCTGTGGAGCTCTTAGTTCATCTTGAACATAGAAGATAGGTTGCTGTGAGGGGAAAAAAGAAGCAGTTGGGTAGGACTACCATATGTACCCCCTTTTTGTTCTGGAAGAAAGATATAATAAGAAAAACAAACAAGTTGCTTATACAGTATTGACAAATAGCCCTACTTGTTGACAATATAAAAACTTATAACTTATAAATCTCTATTAATTTGGGCCTTGAGAACTGACTCCTGTTATAGAGCTTTTATTTTTTTTTCTTAGTCCTGAATGCAAAATTTGAATTGACATAAATCTAAGTTGGTATTTTGATGGTGTACATTTTATGGCATTTTATCTTAGTTTTCCCTAAGTAAGTGTTGCCTTCTATTAGCATTTGTATACTTTTGCATTCAGTGCAATCCATTAAAATATGCCATTTGATGCTTGTTTTATTAACTACTACAGACCATAATACTTTTCTAATGTTAACAAGCTTATTGTTAATAATAGAGCTCAAAAACTGAAGTGCCATTTTGTAGCATCCAAACATGTTATTTGGGGGGGGGGGGAGAAGAAAAGAGCAACAGTTAAGTGAACTTTAATTTCTAATGCCTGCTGTAAATATATCTTTATGAAGAGAATGTGTGAGACCCAGAGGCATTATCAATTTCCATAGAAGACAGAGGGTTTTTTTCCCCACTGGAGTGGAATTATCAATTTTGGTGACATTCACACAATGATAAAACATTAACTGCAACCACCTTTTCACCGCTAATGCAATCTAATGGAATTGCAATTATTCCACCACAATATTACCTTAACAAGTTCCTAAAACAACTTGCTTTGTTCCATAATACCATCATTCTAAATTCCTAGCTCCTGTTTTCTCAATATTCTTGTCCTCAAGTATGTCTTAGTTGACTCACATTCTTTGTTTTTCTGGTTCAACATCAAGTTAATTAGAACAAACAAAACACACTGACTTCTGGCCCTGTAGTTTGGCTTGTAGCTAGGAAACTGTATAAGCTCTTGGAAATCTGTAATATTGTTGGCTTGAAAATCTGAATCCTGCCATATCTGTAGCAACTATTTTAAAGAAGAGGCTGTACTGGGTTTTAAAAGCTAGCATCCTCAAAAATAACTTAGATCACCCAAAGCTAACAGGGATCTTAGCTCCCTTGAAATTTATTTCATACAAAATTTGTTCTTAGGTTTCCATATCTTCTTGGAGTATGAGGTATTAATTCTCTAATTCTAATAGCAATAGCAGTAGCACTTAGACTTACCGGTATATACCCCCCCCCAATGCTTTACAGCACTCTCTCAATGGTTTACAAATATCAGCATATTGCCCCCAACAATTTGGGTCTTCGTTTTACCAACCTTGGAAGGATGGAAGACTGAGTCAACCATGAGTTCCATTAGGATTGAACTCGTGGCTATGGCCAGAGTTAGCATACAATACTGCATTCTAACCACTGCACCACCATGATAAACAACCAAGAATATCTGTACTTCTTGGAATAAAGAAATAGCTGTCTGTAGATATTTGAATGGCATCACAGAAATGTAGGAACAACTTTAAACAATATTGTGATTAATCTTAGTAGAATTGGGTCTCCTGTACTCCTGCAGCATGGCTCAAAATGCTTCAGACAAACAGACAGTATGTAACATTGCCTGTTCTTCTCCAGTTCCTTTTAGATTGCATCCCTTCTGTCCATCTAATCTGCTTTGTCTCTTTTTTACTGCTGCCCTCTTGAATTATGTAGCCTTCATCCTTCTTCAGTGGATTTTAGTAAGGGTATTCCAATGGTGAATTTTGCTAGTCTTTTTCTCCTCTGTCAGCCAAATATTACCTAATAAGACTCCTTAGTCCTTTGCACCCTCAACCTTCCCTTCTTCCTTAGTAGTTATAAGAGTGAAATCATGGCTGGACAGAGTGTTGCAAGGATAAAAACTTCATATTTCATTCCTTTTTACTTCTTGTACACTTTCTGTCTTCTTGTTTCAGAAAGAGAAAAGGCTAGCCAATAGTTTTTTTCTTCTTTTATTTAGAATGTCTAGCTCAGTGATGGCGAAATTTTAGAGACCGAGTGCCCAAACTGCAACCCAAAACCCACTTATTTATCGCAAAGTGCCAGGACAGCATCAGCATTGTGGTGCCCTCAGGGGAGGTGGGGGGCGTGGCCCACTGGGTGGGCATGGCTGCAGTGGTTAAAGCAGACTGGCTGAGCATGGCCAGGGTCAGGGCGGCGGGGGCCAGTCCCTCGCCATTCCCAGGTGGCCAACGCTGCTTGCTCGCTCACTTCCTGCCCTGTCACTTCCAAACGCCATGTGCTCGCTACTCTGGCAAATTCTTCTGGGGCAACGGCACACATGCCCACAGAGAGGGCTCTGAGTGCCGCCTCTGGCACGCGTGCATAGGTTCGCCACCACTGGTCTAGCTGAAGGCTACTTTCTTCCTTTTCTTAGGACAAACTTGTGTTCTATCTTTTTCTCTTCTGCCCAATTTATGCATTCTTCTGCCACAGGTATATACTTTTATAACTTCCTTCCCCCACCTCTCTCCTTGTGAAAACAAACCTCCTTGCTTTGAAGGTCTCTATTATACTGTTCCATCAAGTCTAACAGCATACATCTTAGAGTTTGCTTAATTTCTCTCCTTTATTTGCTGTAACCTGGCTGTTTCTTGTTCAACAGCAGATAGCTTTCTACAGTGGAGTGAATGCACAGGGAAAAACACTAAAGTTGAGAGTGTAATTTTCATAAGAAAGTATTCTTGAGTCTGGTCTTTGTGTGAAAGAAAACAAGGGAATAATTAAAACTATGAGTTACTTAATTCTGTCTATAGGTAAAATCCTATAGTTCCTACATTATGGAGATGGAGCAAGTCAGGTAAGTGTCTAACTTTTCAGGTCAGAATCAGAAAGAAAAAGGAATTGAATTGACAGAGGTAAGAGAAAGTGATAGAAGCCCTGAAAATGTTAGTCTAACCAACAAGTGAAATGTGGAGTCCTTGATAGTCTCTGAATTTAGAAAGGCCTAAGGACTCCACAGTTCAACCCTGAGCTACAGATTTTGTCTTCTGTTGTTAACAAGTGACATGATACACAAATGTATGAAAAAGAAACTTTTAAACTAGGAAAAATGTATAGATCTACAGAGTCCTTCTGCTAGTGGTGAACACCAAGGAAAAATGTCCAGTTCTTTATTCAATTATTAATATTTGGTGACCCCAAACAAAGAGAAGCAAAGATTTTTTTTATTTTTTTAAAATAAAAGATGAGTGACACAGGGCAGAAAATCCCAAGAATCTGATTTGCTGGCAAAATTTGATCAGGAGATCCTTGTCAATGTACATGGGATGAGTTCTGTTTTTAGACAAAATAAACTTTTCAGGAAGGCAGCATTGATGAGGAAGCCCAGTGTTGAAGGAATTGGAACATTGACAATGAAATGTTGGGGTTTCTCCTGCCTACAATTCTCTTGTAAGGAAATTGCCCTTGTGTTGTAGTATGGGTTCATAAGTAGGCTTATACTCTTTCAATTAGTGAGATTGAAAGGTGCTTTGTCTGGGGGTAAGTAGGATCAATTTGGGTCTGATAGGATTAGGCAAAGATCTGAATTGAGTTAGACCCTGGTCACATCCAAAAGGCAGGAGGGATATAGTAGTAGTAGTAGTAGTAGTAGTAGTAGTAGTAGTAGTAGTAGTAGTAGTAGTAATAATAATAATAATAATAATAATAATAATAATAATAATAATAATAATAATAATAATAATAATAATAATAATAATAATAATAATAATAATAATAATAATAATAAAGTTGGAAGGTACCCAATTCCAGCAGCCTTTCCTTATATGCTTTGGCCTCCAGTTCCCTAATCATCTTTGCTGCTCTTCTCTGTACTGTTTCTAGAGTCTCAACATCTTGAGATATAGTTTCTGTTTTGCTTTTTAGTTTTATTTCCTACAGTACACACGTAAGGTGAAATTCCACTATTCCTATCCTCTATCATAGTAATTTTTTTCCTGTTAGACTCAAGAGTGTGATGGGAAGAGAAATATAAACACTGCAATTCAACTTTGCATGCACTGGCCCTATTAATCTATAAACCTATTAACCTTTGCAGCCAGAATTTACTCTATTATGCACCTTCAAAAGAAACTTCTACCAGTTTAATTCCTTTAATTATTTCTCAGGAATAATGTTTTGTGTGTGTATGCATATTTATGAAGAAGATACTATATGAAAAGAGTTGCAGTGTCTAGAGTATAAAATGTTAAGATACCACTTCACTCTGTTCTGTTAATCACAAAAAAGTTCTGAGCACCAAAGTTTAAAAAAATGAGTTACAAAGGTAGTGAACAACCTATAACCTGTATTATTATTTCAGCAAAGCTTGAAAAATCTGGGTTGAAGAAGTTGGATATCCAGAAATATTTGAAGGATTGTTACATATGTGATGGAGAAATTCTGTTACTACAGAAATTTCACTTGTTCAAATTTCCAAGAAAAGGGATTCTACCTAATAATTAAAAATAAAACCAAAGCACGTTTTGTCCAACATTGGCAATAGTTATGTCTATTTTGAGGTATTTGCATATTTTGTGTTCTAAAGAAAACTTTCTTTACATTTTTTTTCAAACATGTTTTACATTTTTTTCAAACATGTTTTACAAAAGATAAGTAACTAAATTGTTTTAAAGGCAACAGCTGAAAATATTCTGGCTAGGGTCCAAAGAATATCCCCCCCCCCCATTTCAAGCAAATCCCAAAGAAATAACATTATAAAGGAATTCTGCTCTAGGGCTTTTTCAAAGTAAACCTGGGGACAGTTAGGAAGGCTTTTATATGCTAGAAGGATGGATATTTTTTCCCCTGAATCCCAACATTAAGAGAGTTGTATGTCCATTTGACTATTGAAATCCATGTTTCAATAGGGGGGAATAGATGGATCCCAGGTTAAATGTCCTATCACACAGCCAGCCAGCTTGTCAACAAGCAAAACAAAGATAGGCTGTTTTTATAAAAGGCAGACCTGCACCCTAACTTCTGTCATATAACAAAAAAAAAATAGCTATGTTATCATAACTAAATGATGCTAGGACTATAAGATAAAATGTAGCAAAGTCAACAGAGAAAAGAACATTTCTACACACAATTCAGAAAAAAAATATCCATTTTTACCATTAAAGGCCATGCTAATTCTTGGAGATTCAAAAGTGTCAACCAAGTTTTTACTATACTTGAGATGCAGAAATTTTATTCAAACACTTGGCGCTACATTTTCTGACTCCAGGTATACTGGTTTTAAGTATTTCTGCTTCATTAAGCAGATTGCCATAGACTTAACATTAGTAAAGAATAAGAAAAGCTGCAGGTTGCAGTTGCTATAAAAGCAACTGCTTTTGCCATTGTTGCAAGTATAGAATCTTGAAATGTTTGTTTAAAAGAATAAGCGGTTATCAGTGCTGTTAAATGTTTAGCACCAAAAAGTTTTTGCCACAAGGTAGATTAAGTTGCAAGTAAAAGGAAGCCATAGAATTTGCAATTAACTGAAGACATTTATATTTATTCTTCAGTATTAATGTTTTCCCCAATAACAAGATTTTATAGGAATTTGGCATCCTTCTTTTCCTTCTTAAAAAAATAATTGCATGGCAATAAAAACTGGAAAGATACAAACTTTTTCTGCCAGCACAAATTCACAAGCCTAAGTAATTGAGAAATGGCAATATATCTTCAGAAGAGATCCAAGATCTTCTGGTTGGATTGTCATCCTGAAGAAGATTAGATCCCTGTAAATGTTAAAACTTGAAGGTAGGAAGAGTGTGCATATAAAGACAAGAAAGAAAACACCTAGACATTGGTAAACATTTATTTGGTTCAGACTTTGCCTCCACAAGGATGTAGGAAGTTTTCAAACAGATTATGAGTACAATAGCATTTTTCTGGTCTTATTTCAAAAATGTAATAATTCAGGTAGTCCTCAATTTAGAACCTTTCATTTATTGGCTGTTCAAAATTACAATGGCACTGAAAAAATGGCTTAAGACCACTTTTCATACTTAAGACCTTTGCAGCATCCCCATAGTCATGTGCCCAAAATTTGGGCAGCTGCAACTGGCTCTTATTTATATCAGTTGCAGTGTCCTGAGATCATATGATCACCATTTACAAACTTTTGACAAGCAAAGTCAATGGGGAAGTCAAATTCATTAGCAACCATCTTACTAACTTAACAACAGTGGGAAGAAAGGTTGTAAAATGGGAAAAAGCTCACTTAGCAACCATCTGGCTTCGCCACAACCATCTGGCTTCGCCACAAAAACGTTGGGCTCAACTGTGGCCATGAGCCAAGGACTACCTGTATGTGGAAATGATCTTGGGAGGCAGGACAAAGAAAAGCATCCAAAGGAATGATCAGATAAAAGGCAACTTAGCCGCAGTAGGTACGGGAAGAAGCTCAAAAGAAACCCTCCTTAGTTTCTTGGGCTATAAAGGAGATGTGGAAAGCAGGTGTACTTTCAGACTTGCAAGCTTCTGTTAATGTAATTGTGCAGTTAAATAGAATTAGCTCATCTGGTCATGCGTCCTGTCTGGTCTTCCTTGCAAGGCTGACAAAGAAAGAAGTTGAAAGAGACATAACCATAGCAAGCAGCTCTTCATACATTTATGTGTGATGCATTTCATAATGGAAAATTTAACTATGAATAACTAAATCTTAAGTATTTTGGTGGTTAGGAACAATATTAAAATGCAGTGCACATTTGAAAGACAGCAGTAAATCCAACTACATTTCATAAGAAGAGGTACAGTTCAGAAGTTAGCATCCCAAAAAAAAGAGGACACAAGTAAGGGAACTAGAGTAGAGTATTGAAGTCTTTATTGCAAACATAAGAATTACTCTGCTCCCTTTTATTTTCTCCAGGCTTTGAAGGCTGACTGTGAAACCCACTTGTCTAAGAACGTATTTAAATTACATGAAGAAAACTAAAGAGTATTTCTGCTTTTACTTTTTTTCTTCTAAATCTCTAATACAGTCTTCTCCAAAACTACAGATCAATTTGTACATTTTTTCTGCCATTCTGGATATTTCTGAAAGTTGTGAGTTTTGAAGTCTATACTTCTGTAGCTTCCAAGGCTGAAGAAAGCTACTTTATCCTTCCCTCTGTTTTGCAATCTGCAATCTATAACGAGAGAGAGAGAGAGAGAGAGAGAGAGAGAGAGAGAGAGAGAGAGAGAGAGAGAGAGAGAGAGAGAGAGAGAGAGAGAGAGAGAATCCCAACAGGAAATCAAAGAAAAGGTAGGAAGTATGCAATCTGAAGCAAGAATTCTAAAGATGAAACATGTCAGTATGAATTTCAGTAGCATGCAGCCTATTATATTTTATGTTTTTAAATATCTGTTTGGACTCAGGAGGCTCTTATTTCTTGACGACAACATGTCCTTTAAGCATATTTTAGAAGGCTTTCAGAATTTTATCACAAAATGCTCAAAAGCTTGTCACCAAATGCCACAACTTTTTTTACTTTCTTTTTCTTTTCTTGAAGATATGACTCACCAAAGCCTTTCAAAATCTTTCAACTCTTCATTCCTTTTTTTTTTTTTTTGTTTTCCACCGGGACATGGAAATAACAACACTGAAGCTTGCAGCAACAGTAAAATTCATGTATGATTTTCAAGCTATAAAAATACTGAGAACTTCATGAGGTGTTTGGGGGAAAATAAAATATGTTTGGACAACAAAACAATAAAGGTCAGATACAAGGCATGTTTTATGTAACTAACTTTTACTAAGGAAAATAAAGAAAATATAAAACATCATCTTCGTCCCCCTTTTTTGATGCTGGAATATCAAATTGCTTTATAAATTAGTGTTCTCAAGATCAGTAATGGATTACAGACAGAAATATCTTTTAATATTTTTTTAATAACACATATTATGAAGATTTTCATCTGCAACATCCTATATGCTTTGGCTTCCAGGTTCTTTTAGCATTGACTTCTGCAAGCAGAATTAAACCATGAAGGGCATTCTTCCAAGCAGAAATTATGAGTGGTCTCTTCATTCTGGAAATATGGAGAGTAGGAGCCTAGTAACTGGTTTTTTTCAGTTATAGAAAATATTTATATAGAATATCTTCTCTCTTCAGGCCAAGTTAGCATCCAACTTTATTTTTTTGAACTCAGGAGTAATTACTGATTATAAAGTAAACCAATAAAACAATAGAAATTTCTTTATATGGAAATATTGTTCTTATGTCTCAACCTGCAAAGATGTTCAAATCAACCCAAAGCTAGAAAAATAAAGTAAAAATAATTTGAGAACAGGATCTAATATTTTGTAAATATCTTGTCCATCTCTCCTAAATGCTTGAACAGTGATTTGGGAACCATTTCCTCAAACTGACTCAGGGAAGACGATGAAATTTATCATGAGGGACCTGTCATAAGGGAAATAATGGAGCTTGGAAGACAGATTTTAATATAGTTATGTCTTCTGTTTGTATAGATATGGAATTCAACCATAAAAGTGACATAATACATGAGTAAATTATCTCATCTGTTCTTTAATCATATCAATATTGTGTGTGTGCACATGTGTTTGCATGCACAAATATACATACAACTAGTGTGAACAGAAGGAAACTGTATGACATTCAAGAGAAAGGTCTGATTGCAGTGCCCTATAAGCCTCATATAAATTTTAAAAAAGAGAAAGAAAGAAAGAAAGAAAGAAAGAAAGAAAGAAAGAAAGAAAGAAAGAAAGAAAGAAAGAAAGAAAGAAAGAAAGAAAGAAAGATGGGGAGAATGTGGAACTTGTATAAATGTTTGCAAAAACTAACTAGAAAGCCTTTCAGTCACTGGATAATGGGAACTATAAAGTATCTTAAAGGATGTGAAATAGACAAACTGATACCCTTTTAACCATCTGGCTTCATAGCAAAGGTAGGAGTACAGCTTATGGTTTCCTAGCTCAGTGTCTTAAACCAGCAGTCCCCAATTTTTCCAGCTCTGAGGACTGGCAGTGGCGGAGGTCATTGTTTAAGCTTGGTTGTTTTATTTTTTTACAAATGTTTCATTTCCCAAACCAAGTAATATCAATGTTAGGTACATGGCACCTAGTTTAGGTAATGGAACATCTGCAAGAAAACAACCAAGCTCAGAGAGCACCAAGGACTCCTCACAAACAACTCATTTAACTAGTTCAAATGAAGTTTTAGCATCTGTATCCAAATAACATGCTAAATTTGGTTCATGCTAACAATAGGGTTTCTTTGTGGTTTCCCTTATGTGAAGTTTTAGTTATTTATGTAAGGACCCACCTCAGCTAACCACCCAAGAAAGAAAGAACTCTTGAAATAGGCATTGTCTCAAAAATATTTTTTATTAGGGGCTAGTGACAGTAGGAAAGTCAAGGCAAGATCTGGGGAAAATCCCATTCAAACGGTATAGTTAAACAATCAATCTTCCTCCTCCCACCAAAGTCATAATGTCCATTTGAAATCCAGCCAATCCACAGGTGGCACGATGTTTGGGTAACTGGCACAAGTTGGCACGCATCTCAAGGTCTTCTCTAGTTTTGTTTCTCCATAACTGTCTCCCTGATAAGGGAGACACATTCTTCTCGCAAATGTATAGAGGCAGGAAAGGAAGGATAGAAAGCAAAAGTCATCCCAAGCAAGTCCCCCCCCCCCAGTAGAATGGCAGGACCCAAACAAGAGCACATATGCAAGGAAAGCAATAAGGGACCTGACAACTTACTTGTACCCCACCTTTATTATTTTTACAAATAACTCAAGGCAGAGAGACATCAAGTTCAGATAGAACCATTTCAACCCTGAACCACAAATATTCTCCCTTATTGGTGAGTTGTTCGTATATAACCAATGTTAAACCTAATAAGGATTTGCCAGAAGATTCTAAAGCATCTCTCTATGGATTATTTTATATTTTAGATCAAAGATAGTATCTAGTTGTTGTTTTTTAAACCAGTAAATTTCTGGATATATATATTCACATTCTAGTGTGGGTGAAATAAGCCAGTTTTCTATTTTTACCATGTTTTTGTTTACCAATTATGTATAGCAGCAAAGCTGACCTTTCTACTGGCCCACGGGTCACAAAAATTACTGGACCTTATGCCATATATGCTAATTTAGCTAAATTATCTGCCAACAACAATGAAAGTTCTATAGAATTCAAATATATATTTATTGTTTTTCATGACACAGCTGTACTCTCTATAGTGTCATTTTGATATTGCTTTTGTATTTCATTATTTTTAACCACAATTTATGGCTGCAAAAGCTAATTTTTTTTAAAAAAGGAACTCCATTGCAATATAATTGCACTGTAGTTTCTGTCATCCAAAATGTCATATCTATCAAACACAAGAAGAGCTATTAGTCATTGGCTGTTGTGTAACTGGTTCCTATGCACCAAGCTTCCCATCTCATGCATCAATCTGTTGTTGAATCAGAGGAAGCACCATTTAGACATTAGAATTGTAATTCCAGAAGTTATTAATTCCCTGTTTCTCTGTCTTCCAAAAAAACCACCTTCGACTGAACTTACTAATGACTTTTTAATCCAAGGCAACTGGACTTTCTTGTTTTTCTTTGAAGACATTTCACTTCTCATCCAAGAAGCTTCTTCAGCTCTGACTGGATGGTGGGGAATGGAAAGATTTATCCAGTCAGAGCTGAAGAAGCTTGTTAAAGGAGAAGCGGAATATCTTCAAAGAAAAACAAGGAAGTCCGGTTGCTTCGTGGAAAAGCATCTTTGGGATAATTATGAACTGGATGACTGAGAATCTCCATAGACAATGATTTTTAAAATTTCTCCATCAAATTACCCAGCAATTCCTCTATAGCAGGAGTCCTCTTTATTAGTAACCATTGAACTGTATTCTCTTGGCATTTAATTGAAGCATAGGAAGCCTGAGAAGTTGCACAAAGCTTGTAAGAAATGCTTGTGCAATAAAATTCTCCTTTCTTTTAAAATATGATCTGAAGCAAATTTCCTTTCATCATATAGAATTAGAGAAAAACAAAGGTTTGGGCCTAGGATTAAATCTGCTCAAGTCATTTAACCCTATTAAAACACATTTTCAAACATTTTACGTTTATATTAGTGTTGACTGATGCATAACTTTATGGACACATGGGCTACACAAATTCAGAGCATCAACAGTAGTTTTTGCATTGTTGATAAGAATATCCAAAGTTGTCAGATAGTTTGGACCAAGCAGGGGTATAACAAGTATTTTGCAGATATTATGAATATCCTGTACATGTAGCAAAATATTTTGATGTTTAAAATAAAGCAGGGTGCATCCTATTTCATTTCTGGTAGGATAGATTATGTTGTTTCTTTCTGTAGATATGAAATTATCTTTCTTTTTGGGGGGGGGGTCTAATTTGAAGCAAGTTAGACCCCCCCAAAGGACTTTTTTAGTTTGTATTCTTTACCCACCTAGAGGTAATACCACATCTTTGGTGGTATTTATTTCTAAAGACATTTGTGGTGGACTAGCTAATTGATACATAAGAAAAAAACCCTCTGGATGCAAGCTAGCTGTTTAAGGCCATGTTTGCAGATTTTCTTTGTCATAAGCTTATTACCATGGTGATAGAGCTAAAGATAGCAGCAGCCATGAATGTTTTTGTTTTAATGTGCTGTGTTTTCTATTTCCCAGCTGTGGGATGTAATGGAGAAGGAAACCAATGAAAAGATTTTTTGTTTTTTTTTCCATTATAGCATAGAGGTTAGTCAGCAGTAAAACGTGACAATGGAAATGATTCATCCCAGAGTTGAAGGAATGTCCCTAGAATCTTAGGGGATTCTAAAGTTCTCCACAAAGATAAAGGGATGTTGGCTCCTGTTTATTTCACATAAAAAAGAAAGAGATATAGTATAGCTAGATAGAAATGTATGGCTTGTAATCACTGATTATTTGTGCCTAGATGCAGGGGCTGGCTACAAACACTACCATTTAAGGTGGAAAGTGACCCCTTATTTGATTATTATTGTTATTTCATGGTAGTGTAACAGAATAGAGCATTAATGCATAAAATTCACAAAAAAAGCATATAAAATGTGTATCAAAATATAAAACACCAGAACAGTGACTTATTTTAGAAATGTACAATATGAATGGTGAATTAAAATTATGAATAAAATTAAATTATGTATAAGCAAGTTACCAGAGTGGCTTTGGTGTAATACAATGAATGTTACAATGAGTCAATGTGATTTAGAATCATAAGGCTGGAAGGGACCCTGGAGGTCTTCTAGTCCAACCCCCTGCCCAAGGCAGAACTCCTTATATCATCCTGGACAAGGTTTGTAGCTTGCTGCATTGAGCGAACCCAAACAATTATAGTTATTATTGGGGAAAAAACAGAACACAAGCAAACAAATATTGCTTAGTGTGTGATACACAGATTTAATAATTGGCTTGACTGGTTCAGCCTGATGAACTACAGAATGTGGAGAAAAGAACAAAACTCAAAAGATCTTGGTAGCTCATGATAAAATTTATGCATTATGGTTATAGTGGACCTGAACAGCTTTTGTTTATATATTTATGAATTATAATGTTAAAAGTGAGATTGTGCTCAATTATATTTTAATGTTCATCTTACATTATAGTTATATGTTCATCTTAAATTATAACTAATAATTGTATAAAATTATCTGTTACAACCCCTTTCTTTGAGCTGGCTGCACTGTATACTGAAATACAGATATAGATAGAGTTTTTAAAAGCTCAGGATTTGCATCATTTTTTTTTTCTAATCAGATCGGGTTATTTAATTACCACAATTATCAGATTAGTGAAACATAACCAAATGTTTTCCTTATTACCTAATGCTCATAGGACACTTTAATTGCTGGTATATTTACATATTTGGGAGCTGCAGTATGAATTATTTACACTGAGGCTGGCTCTTGATGAACTCACCAATGGTACTGATTGAGATAATTTCAAAATTTAATGTGAGAAGTTTACAGTGAAAAATGAAAACCCAACAGAATATGGAAGATGGGAATAAACCTATTAATTATGGATTTTTAATGCAGTGTAAAACAAAAATAACAATCTTGATTCTAAACTCTTTAAACTGAGCAAAGGGGAATAAACTCCTGTTATGTG
>NW_015389045.1:14360-52310 GCF_001527695.2 Protobothrops mucrosquamatus | reverse complement strand
AACTCACCAATGGTACTGATTGAGATAATTTCAAAATTTAATGTGAGAAGTTTACAGTGAAAAATGAAAACCCAACAGAATATGGAAGATGGGAATAAACCTATTAATTATGGATTTTTAATGCAGTGTAAAACAAAAATAACAATCTTGATTCTAAACTCTTTAAACTGAGCAAAGGGGAATAAACTCCTGTTATGTGCCTCAATTTGCTAGTGCAAAAGGTGACCATATTTTTGGGCACTTAAAGTGGTTCAAGCAGCAAGCATTTGTGGTTTATCTGCAAATAAATAGTGAGCTTGAGTTTGGCTACAGATATTACCAAGCAGGGAAATCCAAATTAGTTGGTTATAAATGAAGAATGGTTCATGGTTCATGGTTATTAAAAATACTGTAATGAGCAGTGGTTTATGGATACTTGATGACATATGATTGGTCACTTAATGACCATTCAAAATTATGCCTGAACTGGTGTTTTTTGGCTTGTAGAGCACTTCTGGTAATCACAAAATGTTGTGTTCCAGATAGGTACACATGACCACATATTGTAGGTTTGGCAACTGGCTTATCTTTACAGGCTGTTGCAGCATTCCATTATCACATTATCATAATTTGCAATGGGTTTTTTTCTTGTTGATTTCTGGCAATTTGTTTTGCTAGTTTTTGAACAACAACAACAAAAAAAGCCTATTCAGAAGAATGAGTTTCCATTTAGCAACCATGGCTATTGCTTAATGACTGCAGATTCACTTTAAAACCACTGCAAAAAAAATGTCATAAAATCAGGTCCAATCATGTGGCTACCTCAGCTCAGACTGTAATAAGAGAGAGAGAAGTTCTCTGAGGATGGGCTCCAGCACAAGTCCCAAAGCCCGGAAGACTAAACCAACTCAGACTGAATCCTGCATGACGGTAATAAATTATTACTTGAAATCTGGTTCCAATTGTTGTCATAAATTGAGACTACATATACTCTTTCCTGAATTATAGACAGCATTCTTTTGATGTCCATTGCTGGAGAACAAAAGAGGAAGGGGCCATATGTGAAATTTCCAAATGTATTCAGATGGCACTGGACACAGAATTATGGGCTAGATGGTCAGATTTAGCAAGGATTTAATTTAATTTAATTTAATTTAATTTAATTTAATTTCAGTTCTATGTTCTTTTACTTCTACCTGCTTCTTGTTTTCTTCTGCTGTCTAACTAGTTCAGAAGAACCCAGACAGATTATGCAATGGACAGGATACCTATATATGGGAATAGTTCTGTTCAGGTGAATCCCGCAGAAAAAAAAAGTTTGATAAATTCTCCCTCTCCTCCACAGATTATGCTGAAGCATGACTGAAGACCCAGTCTCCATTGATGCAGCACACTTGTCTATAATGAAGAGCATTTCTGTACTCACAGAGGCTTTCACATGAGCTGAAGAAATCGTGGAAATGTAGAAGAAGGCTTCTGTGACCCATGAAAGGAGTCTTCATCCTTCTGAGAGGTAGGACAGGCTGCCAGACCCAAGAAATCAGACCTAAATGCATAGATTCCTTTACAGAAATTCCTTTCCCATCTTTGTAAGATCCAGGTAACAATATCAGTTTGACATCTGGGTAAAACCTTTCCCTAGACTTGGCAGAAAGGTTTGCTTATATTTTTCATTCAGTTGAAATAACACCCTTTTAGTATCCCCTAAGCAAAGTGACATTATCTGAATGTTTAGACTTTTTTACAAGTATTCTGTTTAGCCGTGGTGAAAAAAGGTCGCATAAGAGTTAACTATAAACAAACTTTATAGGGCAGGAAAAAAAATCCTTTCCATCTATAATCACACCAGAGCTGTCTTAACCATGCCCCATAGGAAATTGTTTCTGTAGGCTATAAAAAATGACAGGCCTTTGCAGCATCCATGGCTGTTTCAGAAAATAAATATGTACTGTACCATTTTATAAGTGATTAGTGCCATGAAAAGTGCCTTTGGTTTCAAGTGTGTTTCAACTGAAAAATGAGACAGCCTTTGTGGCAGGTTCCTTATACTTATCTGCATCCCTTCTGTAGAAAAATAATCTCTTGACCCATGCTCATAAGTGCTTTATAACTGATTTATTTTTATTTAATCTGCATCTTGACCTGCCTCTATTGAAAAGAATTGACCAAAATATGTTGTGATGTTCTAAGAGAATAATATACTTTCCCCTTTGGGTGTGAATTTTAAACAACCCTTTCATTTGCATAATGGATATATTAATCTAATTAAGATGAAGTTTATTAGATTTTCAGTCTATAAATGCTCCAGAAAAAAGGGTGTGTGTTTGTTGGAATAGGAAGGATACAAATTCTTATAACTTCTTGGTCTTTTGTAATTTCATATCCTAATTTAGAATTCATAATTTCCAGGCCCAGGACTGTATCTGCTCAGTTATTTGCAGCAGCCCCACAAGAAAATAAACAGAATGCATGCTTCGCAAATACAAATCTGGACAGTCCTGCATTTTATCATAGCTCATGTTATATAACAGCACTGATTTCAGTGATTAAGAGCTGATTGAAATATTGTTTTTACAATCCCATGTATATTTTTATTTACATCTTCCCTTCTACCACTTTGCTACATCTGGTACATAATGAAAATCAGAAAGTCTTTGGAGCAGTTATGTTGCCTCTGTGCTTCTTTTCCAAAGGCACAATATTATTTCTTTCTCCAAAATATGCGTGGCTCAGATAGTGATTTTGAAATGTCAGCATTCTAAGCAGATAATTAGTTTTCTTCTGTTGTGGAATCATCCCTAAATAAATGGTTTCTCCTCTGTGACCCCCTCAAAAAGGACAGTTAGTCCAAAGTATTTGCATAACTGAGCAACTGTACATGGATTCCTAGCACTTGAGAAAAGATGCTTAGATTTTTTTTAATGACTGTGCAGCTCCTGCACGATGAGGGACTCTTAGCTGCATCCTGAACCTAAAGTATTTTGTGCTGGTAAATTTGTTATTCTTCCACTTCTTAGTCTCTAGGCTCACTAAATCCCAGTTTGTTTCTTTTCTAGTTCATTTAGTTTAGTTTTATTGTGCTAGAATTTTAGATGATCTCTTGACAACATTATAGTAGAACCTAATAGTATATAGCTTGCAAATTACTGTATGCTGCTTTCTACATAAGTAAGGCAGAGGTTACAAAGCCATGTTGTTTATATGTCTATTATAATTATTAAACTGCAATAGACATTGCATAATTAGTAACATGCAACCATTCTAATGTAGTAGATACATATATGATCCAGTAGGAATCTGATCCTGGCTGTACAATTGATTTTTTGTATTCCTCCAGAGTTTATTATTTGGATGCATATTTTTCTACATTTCTGGTATAGAATAGAATAGAATAGAATAGAATAGAATAGAATAGAATAGAATAGAATAGAATAGAATAATTTATTGGCCAAGTGTGATTGGACACACAAGGAATTTGACTCCGGGGCATAAGCTCTCACTGAACATAGAAGCAAATATACATACAAGTATTATGCATAACTAACTATATAGAACTAGGAAGGGACCGGGGCATAGAAATCATGGCTTTACAGAAGTCACCATGTTATAATCCAAAGATCATGCTTATCTCTTTAGTAATTGCATAGCAGTTAATACTGTAAGTTTATCTTCTCCCACCCAATCTTCTCAGTCTTTTGATCCCTTTTCCTTTCATGAAAACAAGACACTAATTAGATACCTTCTATTATCAGAAAATAGAAATTATTTGCATTTTGGCATATTTACATTACAGATATTCAACCTAGATAACATTTTTTTAAAAAAAGTTCCATGTTTCTGCTGCTCTGTGTATCTTACACAAGTGAAAATGAGTTATAATTATTGTTTTTTCTTGTTGTTTAAGTATTATTATTATTGAAGAAAAGGAAGATTGAACAGCTGAAGACATTACATGAGGATGATTGAAGCTTTTCTTGAAAGAGTTTATTTGGAACAAATGGCGTAGAAAAAATTAAAGAAAGATTATGTATAATGTACTCTGTTTATAAATACTATAACTGAACTGGAAATTTTATATTAATACTAATTAATATACTACTGTTATAATATTTGTGAATACTAATTATTCACAATTTTAGGTTCACTTGAAAGATAATTGTTTGTTTTCTGATCCATTTTTCAAACATTTATCTGAGAATGCAATACCCATTTTCATATTAAATCATCCAAAATCTCTGACAGTTGGGTGACAGGTAAATTTATTATTATTACAACAACATGAAATCATACCTGCCAGTTCTTTACCTGGTATTGATCTTCATTTGTATAAAGCTCTTCCTAAGAACTTAGGATCTCTTAATGTATAAGGATGTGCTTATCTAAGGAGTGGGCTTTTTGTAATTGACAGATGGAAATTTGTGCAGAATAAATAAAATGTACAGAAAATGAAATATGAATATCAAAATTATATAATGAAACCACAAAGAAAATGCTCACAGTCAATTTATACAAAAAATTGAAGGGAGGTAACTAAACATAAAATCTGGCAATAGCTTACAACTGGAACATTAAAAAGAAGCTGAAGGCTTCATTTTGGCTGTTCAAGAGCAAACTATTGGAACTAAAGCAATCAAGTGTAGAACTGAAAAAATCAAATGATTCAAAGTACAGAATGTACAAAGAAGCAGAAGAAACATAGATCATGCAGTCAGCTCATATAAGTAGACCACACAAGCTAATTATAAACAATGACATAATATAGACACTAAAATGATTTATTGGAAGAATCTATAAAAAATATCATGTGCCAGTAATTAAAAATTGGCAGGAACATTTAGTTTAAAAAAAAGTAGTAAAAAATGAGCAGGTTAAAATATTGTGGGATTCTTAAATACAAACTGGTAAAATGTTGGCACATAACAGATTTAACTGTGGTTGAAAAGAAGAAAGTGTGAATAATTGATAAGGGCATAATAAAATAAAAGACAAAGAATTGAAGATCACAAAATATGAAGAACTGAAAAGCAAAGTTGAAAAGTTATGGTGTAAGCCAGCCATAGTGGTTCCAGTAATTATCAGCACACTGGATGCCATACCAAAAAGTTCTGGATGGCACCGAGAAAATATGCATGTTGACAATTTTTTCATCTGTCAATTACAAATGCCTACAGAATACTGTTTGGATCCACATCTATATAATGCTGATACATTACTGTATGGCATCCTAAGTTTTGAGGAAGAACTTGATGAATATGAATGCCAACAGCAGCTAAAGAACTAGCAGTTGTGATTTCATTTTGTTGTCTATGTAACAATAATAATGAAATCCTCATTTGACTGTAAGAAGGATATAAAAATGTTCTCAATCAGTCAACATCAAATCTGGTCTACTCTTTACTAGCCTAATTTTTTTCTCATAGACTTTTAGAAGAGCAAATAGGAGGTGAGGATCTTGAACACCTGGAGAAACAGTGCATTCAGAGGATAATTAAAAATGCACAATCTTATATATGATTACTTATAATGAATAGATGAAATTAAGACCTCTCTCTCTTTTCTTTTTCTTTTTTCCATTTTAAGTGTTTTGTATGTTATGTTTGGTTTTAATTATTTTATTTTATTAAACAAACAAACAAATTAACAATTTAATTCCAAAAATACCTCATGATTAGCTTATACACATTTTAAAAGAAAATGATCACCACTCCTTTACCCATATGTATTAATTAGAGCACTGAAAAAAGGTGTTATTTTTGTTACACTTTCAGATAAAGTAAAATTGATATATTATGGATGATCCTTCCTCTCTTTAATAGAAGGTATTAGTTTTTCAATTCTTTTTGGGGTGGGGGAGACTATTTTGATTTGTTTCCAGTTTCAGATTGAGTTCATTCTGGAACAGGTTTTATGATGAGCTATTGATTAATACTTGATTTACCACAGTTCTCTGAGAAACATGAACAAAGCCAAAGAGATTATTTGACAGCAGTCATGACTCAGGGATATTTTTTCCACCTAGAATACTCTTTCTAGCTTGTAGTGATTAGTTAACTACCTGTTCCATTGGACCCATGTGTACCAAGAATCCATCAATATCTTTTTCTTGCCAAGCATTTTGGGATGTCTCTGAGAAGATATGGAGAGAGAAGGGCAGTTAGGAAGATACAGGATAAAAATTAGGAATGAGTGAGTCAGACATATCTTTTGTCTTTATCTGTTTGCCTTTGGAGTCCCCAATCCATTATCTTTAGATATATTTGCCAGAGCAGATATAAACAGACTTTTCCTTTAAAAAATGTATATGGTTGTCAAGAAGTCCCTTAAAACTATTTATAACATTTAAAAGCAGTGTAGCACCAATACTTTTCTGTCTTCAGTGTTTCCCAGAATGATCGTGTTAATAAGCAATGTCATATGTTGACATGGCCAATCCAGGAAGTATCAGAGGAAAAACATCTTGTACTATTTGAAAGTGGGGGAAATGGCTAATTTTTTTCCATGGGAATGGATATATTTTTTTAAAAATATAACTTTATTGAAGAAATAGTATTGTATTATTACTTTCTTCAGTGAAGAAGAAGGTACATTGAAACTGTATTGAAGAAAAAGATAAAGACCAAAGTGCGGGGGGGGAGGGAGAGAATATAAAGAAATAGCTTCCAATTTTCTTTGTATCAGTTGGAGATATAATGTGGAGGAGGAAGGCAACGAGTGATAGAATCAGACTAAGATGTACTTTGTGCAGAAATCAACATTTGTAAATCTTTTAAAATTGGGTACTGTGCATCAGTACTATTAATAAACAGAGAATATATGTGAATCCAAACTCTCTACAGAATAGGGTAAGAATAAATAATGTTGTCATGTTTTGTTATACAACATCTGAACCTTCTAACTAAGAGTAGAAAAACAATTTATTAATTAATTTTATTTATTAATTTAATTTATACCCCGCCCTTCTCCTCATGGGACTCAGGGCGGCTAACAGCCTCATAAAAACTACAATACAAATACAATAATTAAAAGCCGAATTAAAAAGAAATATTTAAACAGGCCGATCATTAAAATTGTCCTTAAAAATCCCCTAAAAAACCCCGCTAAAATTCCCTAGGCCAGACCNGTTCCAGAGGGTGGGAGCTCCCACCGAGAAGGCCCTCCCCCTGGGGGTCGCCAGCCGGCACTGTCTGGCTGACGGCACCCTGAGGAGACCCACTCTGTGGGAGCGTACCGGCCGATGGGAGGTAACCTGCGGCAGAAGGCGGTCTCGGAGATATCCAGGTCCGATGCCATGGAGCGCTTTAAAGATGAGAACCAACACCAGTGTTAATCAGATAACCTGATCTGCTAGATGTTTGAAAATTGTGTCTACTCCAAGGCTGCTACCAGAAGATGAGCCAGGAAATAACACTGTTTGGAGTCAGCCCAAATGTTATATTTTCTCATTTAATATAATGTCTGATATTCAATTATACAGTTGGGAAATATAAACACAAACCTGACAGCTATTGACCTTGATAGCCAGCTGGCTGAGGAAGAGATCCAAAAATGTGTTGTCAGGCAGGTCACTAATAATACCTGTTTAATACCTGTTGTAGCAAGAAGAAAAATGTGGCCATCTAAGGGCTCCTCCATTTGTTGGGGTTTTACCTAAATGATGAGTAGAACAATAGTTCCTTGTTCCCAGGGAACATAAGACAAAGTGGGGTTTGAAGCAACAAATTCTGGATGGTACAGAAAGCATTAACGGCACCAAGGCATTCTTCTTTATCACATAAATCAGAATGATTTTACATTGTAAATTTTGTGTGTATCAATTTCTCCACCATATTACTGATCTATTGAGACTAGCATAATCACCACTAATAGGCAGTAGTTGTTAAAGATTTAAAGTAGGATTTTTTCAGTCTTATTTTGGTAATGTCAAGAAATAACTCTTGAAACTTGAATACACAGTCCTGTCAACCGTCCAGCCAAAATTTTGGGTACATTATGTGGACGACACTGTTACCATCATCAGACGCACCAGACTAGAAGAAACACACCAGCAACTCAACAATGTATTCACTGGAATCAGTTTTACACACAAGGAAGAAAAAGAGCAATGACTCCCTTTCCTAGATATTGACATAAGGAGACAAGATAATGGTGAATTAACAACCTGTGTATACTGAAAATCCATTTCACAAGCAACCACCCTGCCACACACAAGTGAAGCTCCATCCAGACCCTTTTCAAAAGAGCCAAAACACACTGCAGCACCAAATTATTAAGAAAAGCAGAAGAGAAACACCTTTTTGATGTTTTCCTCCACAATGGCTATCTCCAACATTTCATAATATGATGCTTATCATCCAAACCCTGGCAAAATACACAGCCAACCACAATGCAAAAACAAATTGTGCCATACATCAAAGGAACATCCAAAATGGCTGCCAGAATACTGCAACCCCTAGGAATAATGCTAGCTCACAAACCCACATTTACACTCAGAAAAGAGCTATGTATCTAAAGTCAAAGACAAAATACAGAAAGATGACAACAACAACATAGTATACAAAATCAATTGCAACAATTGTAACCAGTTCTATGTGGGACAATCAGAAAGGCAATTGAAAACAAGGGTTCCTGAACATCAACTAGCAGTTAAACGGCACGACCAAAAATTCTTGATCTTAGACCACATTGATGATAAACATCACCAGTTCAATTGGGAAGGAACAAAAATCATTGGGCATGCCAACACCCACCATACATGTGAATTTATTGAGGCCTGGTATTCCACCGGAATCTGCTTAGAATTCAAATATAACTGCAAACAAACAACCAATTGCACAACCAACTACCACACTGGCACACAAGACATTTATAAGCTAAGGAAAATAGGGCAAGAAAATCCTGCTGATGATGGTACGAAGCATTCAGAAATTATATTGAAATAAGCTTGGAGAACAAATTACAGCCATTATCTAAACCTGAGCTACAAGTATTTTCTATTATTTCAAAGAAATAACTCTTTCTACTGTTGAGCAACATATTTTTAGAACTTTTGTCGCACCTTTTTAAGATTATATTACTGTAAATTAACCTTATTTGGGCAAATGACACTTTTAAGCTCTACTCGTATTTCAAACAGATGATTGTAAAGGATGTCAAATCATTTTTTTTTTCATCAAAAGCCAAAGGTTTTGCACTGCAATTCTCTGAAGAGCTCATGTTGAAGTACCAATTGTTTTAAAAATTGAACCACATATTATACTCTATACTGGTGTTACTCTTTCTCTGAAGGCACACAGTCAGAAGGAATGCTGCATGCAAATATTTATGACCATAACATAAGGTGAAATAGAGGACACAAATCACAACACCAGTAACAGTTACCAGTTAGTCAAGCGTATGTATAAAAGTAATAATTTGATTTAGGACTGAGAATTTATTTTGTTAAATTCTGTTCTGCTCTAAAATGAAACAAAATCACTAGATAAACTACAGCTTTCAAAGCTGTGGTTATGAACTTTAATCTTGCTTCTTTCTGTACTATTGTCTTCAGTACAGCCAGTATGTGCTTCAGATTTTTTACACCTGCCTTTTCAAATGTTTTTGCTTCTTTAGCTGATAGGCATTCACTGATGGAATTTTTTTTTCCTTTTAAAAGATAAATTTATATTCTTATTTACAGCTGGGCTATATTGAACCTCATGGTAGCCCTTTTTATCTGTAAAGTATTATTGATTAATTAAGGTTCTTTTTTAATGTCTTGCCTTTGTCCAACACATTGCTTTTTACTTTATTAAATGATTCTAAAACTGCCTTGAGGTTTCCTAGTAGTATGGAGTGAAGCACAAATTGCAGGGGTAAGCATTTAATTATTCTCCATGTTCAATTTTTTTTTAAATTCCAGTTCTGGACTTTCGGTGAAGAGGGCCAACTGACGACACATCCAGGGAGAGATCCCTGGGATTTCCTGAAGGGTTTTTCTCTGGTCTGTCACTTTTTCAACTTACTAACAGAAGAACTGGCATTCCTTTAGTTTATATGACTCTCCTGGGTTAAGAAGAATCCTATAATCATCCCACAAGATCCTCCATGCAACAAGGGTCATGCAGCAAGTAAGATAGATTGGAAGTGAACAGTTAGCAACCTCAATGTTTTATTGTTTTATTGTTTTTAATTTTTAACTGTTTTATAGTTTTAAAATTGTAAACCACCCAGAGTTACTAGGCTGAAATGGGTGGATATAGAATTCAAATAAACAAACAAATGTGCAAGTTGTGGGTGCTCAAACACTGGAGGTTTTTAAGAAGAGATTGGACAACTATTTGTCTGAAAGGCTATAGGGTTTCCTGCCTAAGCAGGGGGTTGGACTAGAAGACCTCCAACTCTGTTATTTTGTTCTGTTACTCTGTTATTCTGAGTGTGTAAGGCCACATTTAAATGTCTTTTCCATGAGATCAAACTGCATTTCTCTAGGTATATATCTATCTATCTACTTACAGAAATAACATGCTTTAAGGAACAGCATAACAGGAAAAAATGGGAAAAACTCAATTGTTAAGAGAGAGAGAGAGAGAGAGATTAATTATAACTTACTGAGTTTTTGTTTTGTCCTAATTGGTCTGATTTTATTTTATTTTTACATACAAAAATAAATTAAACCATTAGCCAAGTTTTAAGATGTTGTAAGAATGCCGCTATAAATATTGTAACAGATAGTTTCCACATAGAATAGTCCCCTTGGTTCTCTCACCAAGTAGTGCACAAAGACTATATTGACACAATATAAAATTCACATCTCAGCAGTAATTATTGAGGAGATTTCAGATAACAATAGAACTGCCCCAATTGTCAGCCCAATTGTCATACTCTCTGGTTAATGACATAGGATTAGGACAAAGGAAGGACATTAACTGTCCCATTAGTATGAAATGTTAGAAATGATCCATCTGTTTAACACATCACTCTTTTGAATTTCCAAAATAAAAATGGTGTGACTGCATTAAATATGAGGTCAGGGTAGTTGTAATGTCTTTACAGATTCCAGAACATTAACTGCTGGCAAAAAAAAAAAAAAAAAAAAAACTCTGATCAACTGTCATGCTTGATAGCCATTTGCATTCAGGCAGAAAACTTGGAATGTGCTTCTCAACCTCGCAGACAGCTAATGGCTGACCTTTAGAATGTACTGCCAATTACTAACTTAACTTATGATACTTTTTTTCCAGATACAATTTATCTCCAATGAAGATTTATATTCTGTATACATTCTTTTTTTTTTTTTTTTGTAAAAAGAACACTTTTTATCCTAAAAAGCCAGACTGCAAATGGTATTGCATATCAAGGACTATGCCTTATTAAATCAGTGAGATTTGGCTTCTCCTGATTAATGACATAAACCAGGGGTGTCAAACTGCTGGCCCACGGGCCAGACGTGTCATGTGGAAGCCGTGCCCACCCCATTGCCGGCAATGGCAAAACTGTCCCGATACATTGCACAACGTCACGTGATATCGCGAGTTTGACATGTCTGACATAAACAATCCCACTACACATCCTGTATTGCATAGATTTAAGAAAGAGGATGGAATGAATTTCAGGATGACAGGTCCTTCTGTATTCAGTGTGAGTTCTAATAAATTACTATATGTACATATGAATGTTATCCATACTGTCAGTTGCCTTGAATAACCACGAACAGCTACGCTCAAAATGGTAGAGCTGTTGGAGGAATTCACATTTGAACTGCTTTATTTCTTCTGAGAACTTGTTTCCTTGCATTGTTTCATTGTTTTGCATCACTTTACAGTGATGCAACTTGCTTTATAAATGATTTCACAACACGATCATGTTCAATTATCAGCAACAAATCCCTCCTTTTTCCGTAATCTTCTACAACTTGGTCACTTCATGAAGGCCAGAAGGCCATCTGTTATAGTTGTTGGAATGCCAATGAAATCTAAGTTTCTTTTCCAAAACCACAATTTCTTCAAAACATGCATGCAACTGAGGCAAATGTCTCTAGAAGATGAGCATTTTAAATGTCTGCTTCTCTGGGCCCCTCAAAAAGCTCAACAACTAACTTTCTGTCCATGACATTTACATATCAGAGACAAGCACTCCTGTAACTGTTGACACCTCAAATATTTCCTAAAATTGTCTTTATTGCAGGGCAAGTGCTAAGTCAACAGCTCCCTCATGGATTCCTCACATGCTTCATGAACATGTTTGTATTATGGTTCAGACTGTTAGCTTTGTTTCTCTTCTGTCCCTTCTGTTTCTCCTGTATTTTGTGTGAATCCCACTTAGTCTGTTATCCCTAATTTTTCTTACTCAGCCTTGTTTCACTGACATTCTGGCCTGATTCCTGTCAGAAACATTACTGAAGAATATGACAGTATAAAATATGGGTAATGGTGCATTTCTTCTTTCACCATAAGTTAGGCAGAGTTTACAATCCCAGGAAATTTACAATTTTATTATGGTGCCAAATGAATTTACCTCCAATAATGCCCATCTAGCAAGGTAGATCTGAATTTTGAAACCTTGCAGGATTTAGGGCAGTGTGAGATTTATAAGCTCTACACATACATATATTTATTTTCCTTTGATGGTGGCAAGGTGAAATGATCACATTTTTACAATTACATTGAAATTTAAGGGAATGAAATTTTCCACTCTTAGTTGTATTTATAAAATTTCATAATAATAATAATAATAATAATAATAATAATAATAATAATAATAATAATAATAATAATAATAATAATAATAATAATAATTGGAAGGGACCTTGGAGATCTTCTAGCCCAACCCCCTGCTCCAGAGATTTATTTATTTATTTGTTTATTTGTTTTTGTTTGTTTGTTTGTTTATTTATTTATTTATTTTTATTTCAGTATGATGCTTTTTTTAAAAGATTCTGACTATCATGACCTTTCTTTTTTTTTTTCCAGAATGTGAAATCTGCCATCTCCTCTTTTTAAGCTATAATGATTGATTGAATTGGAGAAATAAAAACTCTCTAGAAAAAAAGTTTATTAGACTCATACTTACAGATCATAAGCCTCTGGCCACATACTAATTGATTTACAGTAGTTTTTTTTATTATTTTTAATTCTAAAAAATATACATTGTATATTTGATCATGTAAAAAACATATAACTGATGGAAACTTACTCTGGTACTCTTGGATATATTAAAGATAAATACACATTTCCAATTTGGCACAGTTTATTATTTTCCTGTTTTAATAGATATTAAAATTTTATGATAAGAAATAAATCCTACCGAATGTACTGGGACTTGTTTCCTGGAAAATTAGAGAGAATTTCACTTTAAGTTTATATAACTGTACTTCTACCTCACTTTGTGATTTGTACTAATTTTTGTTTATATATCTTGATATATATATTTTAAAACAATAAATTAAAGTGTATAAAAGTATGAAATGTGCCATATGTATTAAATGTGAATTAAAGAGTATTGGGACATAATGTATCTCAGTTGGGATTTGATTCAGAAGTTAAAATATTAATTGAAGAAATAACTTTCTAAAGAGAAACTCAAAAAATACCACAGACCAATCAATTGATAGCTAATCTTCATAATACTTTTTTCTAATATTTTATATAGTATATAGTACAGGAGTCAAAATTGATAAATTAATTTCCAAGTCCTTTCCACATTTTATTATTATTGTGATGTTTAAGTTTCAAAATGATCGTGTTTCATTGGTATTGTTCAGTAAACTGCTATACAAATTTATATTTTTTAAAAAAATACTTGGATAGAAGAACTATGGAACAACAGAACTGGAGCCTAGATTGATAATTCAAAAAACATTCTACTAGAAATCATTTCTTTTATTTGCTGAACTGCCACAGATAAAAGGAACATCAAAATCAGTATACCGGTATATCACCATACAATAGTTAAGAAAAGGAAAGGAATGCAAATAGCTCCCTTTTGTAGCTGAGAAGAAACAGAAACAAATCAGTTAAAGATTATAATAATAAATAGAAACAGATCCCCAGGCTTAGTTAATTTTAGACAAAACCAACTGGCTTCTGACAACCATTGCTCCAGTTTAAAAAATTGGCACAAAATTCATTTGACAGAATTGATTTGGCTAATCTGATTGGTTAGGTAAATATGTTTTTCCTCCCTTAGCATTTCATAGAAGAGTTTCAGAGAAGAGCAACAAAGATGATTAGGGGACTGGAGGCTAAAACATATAAGGAACGGTTGCTGGAATTGGGTATGTCTAGTTTAATGGAGAGAAGAACGAGGGGTGACATGATAGCAGTGTTCCAATATCTCAGGAATTGCCACAAAGAAGAGGGTGTCAAGCTATTTTGCAAGGCGCCTGAAGGCAGGACAAGAAGCAATGGATGGAAACTAATCAAGGAGAGAAGCAACCTTGAACTAAGGAGAAATTTCCTGACAGTTAGAACAATTAATCAGTGGAACAACCTGCCTCCAAAAGCTGTGAATGCTCCAACACTGGAAGTTTTAAGAAGAGACTGGACAGCAATTTGTCTGAAATGGTATAGGGTTTCCTGCCTGAGCAGGGGGTTGGACTAGATGACCTTCAAGATCCCTTCCAATTATTATTATTATTATTATTATTATTATTATTATTATTATTATTATTGTTGTTGTTGTTGTTGTTGTTGTTGTTGTTGTCATCGTCATCATCATCATCATCATTGTCATTCAAACAAACAATGCTTCCACAAGGAATTAATGTTTTGTTTTTTTGCTGTTCAGGTGTTAGTTATTCATTAAAAAGAAAAAGAAACGAAAAAAATAAATGATATTGTTATAGTTGTATACTATTGGCAACCCAACTAAACAAAGGAAATAGATGATTTTTTTTGCTAATCAGTTAATTAATATATGCAAGAAGCACACCTCAGTAATAATGGGGGACTAACCTGTTATCAACTGGGAGACAAACTCTGCACCTCATGGGAGATCAGACTGGTTCCTGATTAACCTAGCAGACAACTTTATGTCCCAAAAGGAAGCGAAGAGAACTAGAGGGTCAGTGATGCTGAACTTAATTCTTACTAACAGAGATGAAATGATAGAAGGTAACAGATGGAAACTTACCAAGGAGAGATCCAATCTAGAACTAAGAAGCACCTGACAGTGAGAACAATTAATTCATGGAAGTGGTTGATTTCAGAGGTTGTAGGTGCACAATCATTGGGGATTTTAAAGAAGACATTGGACAGCTATTTGTCCAGAATGTGATAGGGTCTCTGGCTTGAGCAGGGATTGGACTAGAAGGTTCTAAGTTTCCTTTCAATTTTGTTACTCTGTTATCTCACTCCCCTGCCATCTTCTCCTGGTGAATCTATCACCATTCAAGCATTTTTACTTTTGTTATTCTTATTTTCTACAAAGCCTCACAAACATGCCAAACCCTTCCATTGTCATTGCAAATATAAAAGGAAAAAGGATTTAAATAAGTGACAAGAAAGAAGTCAGGCACTCTCAGATATCTATTCTCTTTTTTGTCTTGCTTGTATTACAAATAAACAGCACATGCCAAACATCAAAGTAATCCAACTGAAGGTAAAGGATGATCTAGTCTTTTGTTCTGATCTTTGAGAATGGGAGACTATTTATGGAAGCAAAGAGGTTGACAGAGGTTTCAGAGCTGAGAAAGAGATAATATAGGAGATTCCTGGCCTGCAGTGTTTTTGACTGTAATAAGACTGCTTAAGGCAATTGTGCAGAAACACCATTATATTGCTCTAGGTTCCTGACCTAAGCTCTTTGCCCTACAGAACTGGGGCAAGTCTGTAATTTCTCTCTTTCTCTCTTCTTCTTCTTCTTGTGCCATATCCGTTATCGGATGTTGGAGATCATCTTTCTCTTTGGATAATTGTAATTAATTAATTTATTTAAAACATATATTTCAAAGGTCCTGAAAAATATGTTTTATGTGTGAATTGAATTTATTTTTATAGTACCTTACAGAGTTGCATTGAATCAGTTTCTGCTAAACTATCTAATGATTTATTGGCAACTAAAACTTAAAATCCTAAATAACAGGAGTCACATATTCCCACATGCATCACTATACAAGCTAGTGCTTTTCTCTCATGTAACATTCTTGGCATACTATTAGCAGGGTTAGACCCAGTATTGATTTAAGATAATCAAATGTGTACCAAAAGTTAATGTAGTTTTAAGGTTGAAATCTCTCAATATTGCCTGCCTCCCTGTGTCTTAGCAATCTTTACTTTCATTTCAAATTGAAAATTGCAGTTGTCCCTACAGTCATCACTTTAATTCATTTTAAATGATTTATTGGAATTCTATGATTTTCCCTTTCTCTGAGTTTGCTGCATTTTGATCAAATTAAAAACACAGATGCTTCAAGCTAAAAAAAATCAGCATGTCAATAGTGAATATATTTTTCATAAAGAATACTTTGAAATGTTTCTTGGTGAAACTTTTGTAAATTTTCCTAGATGCCAATATACTTTCTCTTTAGAGAATTCATTCTCATATGTGCCATTTAGGTCTATACACAGTAGTGGGATTCAGCCTGTTCACACCAGTTTGGCAGAACTGGTAGCTAATTTTTTGTTGCCCAGGCCCAGAATGTACATCCGGAAGTAGCATCCACACAGAGAACTGGTTGTTCACATATTTGAATCCCACCACTGTCTATACATACACACAAACATTCTTATTAGTGTATTCTATCAAACATTTTTCTTCCCTTCTCTATGTGCTTTGGTGGCCAGTAATGTAGTATATGTTCATAAACCCAAAATTCCAAAATAACATTCAGAATTCTAATTCAATTTATTTTATTTTTAATGAAAAGATCTTATCATTTTAAATTGATTTTGGTCACCACAATATAAAAAGATGTTGAGACTCTAGAAAGAGTACAGAGAAGAACACAAAGATGATTAGGAGACTGGAGGCTAAAACATATGAAGAACGATTGCAGGAATTGGGTATGTCTAGTTTAATGAAAAATAGACTAGGGGTGACATAGCAGTGTGCCAATATCTAAGGAGCTGCTACAAAGAATGGGTCAACCTATTCTCACCTGAAGGCAGAACAGGAAGTAATGGATGGAAACTAATCAAGGAGAGGACCAACCTAAATTAAGGAGAAATTTCTTGACAGTTAGAAAATTAATCAGTGGAATGAGTTGCCTTGAGAAGTTGTGTGTACACTGGATATCTTTAAGAACACTGGAGATCTTTAAGAACAAGTTGAACAATCATTTGGTGTAGTGTTTCCTACTTGCGCAGGGGATTGAACTAGAAGATCTCCAAGGTCTCTTCCAACTCTGTTATTCTGTTACTGTTTAAATAATAAATACTAATTTTGAATGTAGACCTCTGTACTGTTGGTTCTCTCCCTAGTTTGTTTGAAACACTTTTAAAGGAAATTCCTTCAGTTTTAATATATTGAAACATTTATATTTTAGTGTTTAGTTTTTTAAAAAAGTAGATTGTTCAGATACATTTTAGTTTTTTTAAATTAGATTAATTAAGAAGAATAGTGTGAAAACTGTATGAAAAATGAATTTTGAAAACTTCTGAGAAGTTTGTTTCTCTTAACTGTCTGGAAAAATTAAACTTCTATCCAATGTTGTATGAATGTACCACAGAATTCAAACAACTCCTATGCCAAATCCAGTCAAAGTACTTTTTTTTTTTGCTTTTTATAGGACTACCTTCCAAGATATGATTTATCACTAAAATTTGTTAAAAGAGTTTTAACTATTTGGAGACATTTTATAGAACTTATAGAGTAGATGATATCATATGCCACATATATGTTGGCATGATACAAATTGCATCCTGAAACCAAATATCCTCTTTTATAATGCTTGTCATATAGTTAATATCATAATGGGAGGTGGAGCTATGGAAGATGTTATTAATATTGAACCAAACCTAGATGATCCTCCACATTGGATGGGGTTTAAACTGGCATTATAAGTATGGTTTGCCAACTGATTACAAGGAGTCCTAGATTCTTGACCACAACTGGGGTATGAATTTTCACTCCTTAACAAGGTGGTTGTTAAATGAGTCACTCCTATTTTTATGACCTGTTTTGCCACTGTTAAGCAAATCACTACACTTGTTAAGTGAATCACATAATCATTAATTAAATACAACTTCCTCTGTTGACTTTGCTTATCAGAAGCCAGTTGGAAGGTCACAAATGAGTGACCTTGGGCTGCTGCAACCATCATAAATACAAGCCAATTGCCAAGTGCCTGAATTTTGACAATATTACCCTGGCTATACTGAGACAGTTATAAATATGAACACTGATCATAGGCAGTGGTGGGATTCAGCCAGTTCGCACCACTTCAGCAGAACCGGTAGCTAGTTTTTTGTTGCCCAGGCCCAGAATGGCATCCACACAGAGAACCGGTTGTTCACATATTTGAATCCCACCACTGGGTCACTTTTTTAGTGCTGTTGTAACTGATTTAATGTGGATTACATGCATTTCATAAAACTAGCAGATTATCTTGAGCAGATAAAAACACCTACTTGACCTTGGATTATCTTGAAAAAGATTAATAGATTCAAAACTTGCTAGTATTTGGATGGGCTGTGATCTAAAAGTTCATAGTGTCAAACCATTTCTAAACTGTTGTCATGGCATCTACATAGATATTCTTTGTAATCACCAGGAGCTGACTTGAAGCAGTACTTTATTTTTATCCAACTAATTTATTTATTTATTTAACACATGTCATATAATTTCAGGGAAATCTACACATGTTAGACACAATGTAACCCTGACAGCCTAGATTACTAGTTCATTCCATTTGGCGCATGCACACCTATCCTTGGTGCACTGAAGGGGGAGGGGGTGAACTAGCTTTACACCAATTAGCTAGCAGTGCTTAGATTGTTGGCTCTTCCAGGCTCCTCCACTATTCTCACCTTGCCAGGTCCAGTGTCAGCTTCTGCTTTCTGCACAAATGAATGCAGCTAGGTGGTTTTTTCCCCCACTGAAGTGGTACCCATTTATCTATTTGCAATGTTGCCTGCTTTTGAACTGCTGGGGATTGCGTGACAGGAGCTCACTAGGGATTGCGTGACAGGAGCTCACTCTATCTCACAGAACTGGACTTGAACTGCTGGAGTGCAGGCCATTACTGGCCAGCAGTCCCAGTATCATTAAGCCTCTATGCCACCATGTCCCTTTATCTGACTAATGAATCACAATCTTATACTGGTACAGAATCAAACTATTTCTATTTATACAGAAACTCCTCACTCAATATAAGCTGCATCTTAGTCATACTTCATTATTACCCCTGTCTAACTTAGTGTGGAACAGAATGAGTAACTGATCCTACTATTACCTATTTTAGAAATGCAACATTTCTTCAATAAAGCAGGTTCCCTGGATTGTAATGATAATCTCAGTGTGGTATTAAAGCTTAAGGTTTCTGCTGGGATTAGTTATAGATTTTATCTTAGTGAATGCTAAAGTACAGTACATATGGGAATTAACTTGGTTCAGTTTCAATCAGAACAGATTTTTTGAGGCTGGAGAGAAAACAGTAGAAAAGTATTACTTTGGTATTTTTTAATGATTTTTATTCCTCTTGTGGATTTAAAGTTCTTTCACTTGCTACTTCATGACTGTAAGCAATTTTAGCACATATCCATAAGCACACAAGCAGAGGAAAAGGAATTATATGTAGTTTTATTGTAGATAGATCTTTCTGAGAGCAAAAAGGATGGGGATGCAGAACTTTAGTAATTATGCAGAACTTTAGTAATTATTACTAATAAATGAACTACAATAAATTTGACACCAACTTTTTAATACCTGCTTTTAAAAAAATGAAACTTAACTGGGAAAGTGGCTCTAACAGATCCCAGCAAAAAAACATCAGACTTCTCTGTCCAGTTGAATTCAGTGCTAAGAAAGACAATACTGGGCAGAACTATCAAATTTCCATGGATTTTGGTAAAGGACATGAGATTAAGACACATACCAACATAGAGATAAGAAGGAAATTTTTCAGTTGCCTCTAAGAATATCTCTTTAAAGCTGGTGTGTCCCACCCATGGCCCATGGGCTGCATGCTAGTAATGTGGCCCCACAAGATTGTAAGCTTGTGATTCATTTATTACTATGTGATTTATATATATTAACTATATTATATGTTTTATATGTGGCTCAAGACAATTATTCTTCACTCATGTGGTCCAGGCAAGCAAAAAACAAGGATGATTGGTTGCAGTGTTCCTACAGTAGAATAGAACTGAAGAAAAAATAAGAAGATAATGGCATTGTATATAAACCTTGAAAGCACAAACACATACATAAACATGAACAAGAGAGAACTCCATGTATTCAGAATATAGCACCATTCATAATTTGGCCCAAAGAAAACATCTAAATCTGAATGGCTATTAAACTCATATTTGATTTGTCAATAGGTATCAAGATGGACTACATATACCAATTGTAATATGGGCAACACCATTCCAGGGCCATCACATATGGAACATAGGAGACTTCTGTTTCCAGAAGGTGAAGACAAACAAGGCATCATCCATTATTTTGATAAATTATGAAATGCAAATTAAATGGCTGTTGTATGTTGCAGCTTCTTTCAGGTGCTCTTTCTCCAGAAAGAAATGCCAGATAGCAATAGGCTTGGCATGCAATGTGTTAAAAGCCACCATTCGCTACTGACTTTCTAAATAATGGAAATCATAATTAGTAGTGGCACTGCAAACAGATGGGCAAATGGAGTTTGCTATTGCCAGTAAACAAAAGATTGCCAACCCACTAACATGGAAGCTAGGTAGTTTAAATACTAAAACTATTTTTTTAAATACCACTGACAGCATTTTAAGTGAAAAGACAATTAATTTCACTCTATCCGGTTATTATAGTTGGATAAGCAAATGGACCAGTTCCTCACAACATGACTTAGCTTTCCTTTGTTTCCTTTGTATGGTAAACTACCATTATTTACTTAGAAAATAAATCACTGAAACAAAGTCTTTATATAATGTTTCAGAAAAGCTTTTATTGAAATTTCTGTTTTATCTTTCCAAACATTCAAAAGAGGTTACAAAACAATCCAAGTAATAAAATCAATTCACCCCAACCCAGTTCTATCTCATTTAAAGAGGAATTACCATCGGTAAATAAGAACCACAAGGGAAATTAAACCATAACTTTCTTAGAGCAATACCTGTTCTTTTCAACCTTGAGGATCGAAAGTGTTCTTCAGTGAGCACACACTGGAATATTCTTGTGAAGAACTTGGGATAGTTTATTTAGTTTCCCAGAGTCTGGAAATCTCTGGAACAGAACTTTAGACTTGTTTTTGTTTTCTGTTTAATTTAGCTTCCTTTTTTTAAAAAAAAATCAAATAAAATATTTTCTTTCTGGCTGTCAACATGTCTCATCATATTCTTATGCTTAGGTCAGTTTCTTGGTCTACAAGGTGTTCATTCATCAACCAATCAGAAAATATACAGAAATGGATGAATAACCACATGTTCAGAGATAGACAAATATGCAGAAATATTTCTATGCCTAACAATATATGTACAAAAATTGCCTTCAAGAATTCACTAACTATGAGTATTCACCATGTAAATGATAGAATCCATCATGTTACAAAAATGTCATCCTTATGTGCAATCCAAATATTTGTAAGAACATTTTTGTACCTTCATACTTTTGCTTTCATGTCACAAGAATTATGCCTTAGTGGGATCCTTGCTTTATTGGAAGTCATATTTGTATATGTGAAGGGTTTCCTATTACAAATGACTATGATAGACATAGGGACCATGTGATAGACTGATAATTTGATTGATTTCATGAAGTCATACTGGGAATGGTTGCTTGGTGATTACTCCTGGTTTTGAATCCCTCAATAAGGTTACATCTTTATGTGTTCATGGAAACAGAAGCAATAATTCTGATGAAATTAAAATAGAGTTCATAGTACTGGAAAAATATCCCAGAAGACATCTCATCCTAATGGGATTGGCCTATCCCACTCATTCCAGTAGAAGAGATGTAATTTAGATCTCATGTGCAAAAGAATTTCAACTGGTGGAGTTTAGGAATATTCCACCCTTTGGAATATTTTCTTGTTAGAGGTGAGATTGGTTCCCACATGCCTGACCTTCCAGAAGAACCTTAAAACCTGGCTCTTCCAGATGGCATGGGGTCTTCTATGAGTAGATGGGTAGAGAGAAGATTCCTATCTGGATGTCACCTGTCATCTTGTGTTTTAGTCTTTATTTAATCTTCCTTAATGTTTAATTGTTTGGTATTGTGTTTATTATGCTATATACAGTGTCACTGCAACAGTGAGATGGGTAGCACATACAGTTAATAAATTAATTAATAAATAGTAAATGATTTTTTAAAAATTATTGATTAAAATTTCCAAATACTGAGTTAGCACATTTGCTAATACAAGAATGAGCATGATTGTTAAGTCCTCTAAAATTTTTAATCAGGCTGGGTAATAGAGAAAGAGGGGAAGAGAATAAATTTGATTCAAACGTCCTGAAAATGTTTCTGCTTTATGAAATAAGACTTTTTTTTCAGGGTACTCAGAATTTCTTCAGAATTCATTATAATAGTATCCAGTCAATCAGTCTTTATTGCAGTCTCAGACCACCACAGCAATGTTCTCATTAGTGGCCTAATGAGGCCATCTTAATACTCTTAACTTAAGAAACCAGCAAAAATTCCTATCTATCTATAAAACAGCCTGACTAGGATTTATAATAAAAATCAGAGAAAGGTGATATGAATCTAGGCTGTAAATGAGATAATATCTAAGATTATGTAAAATAAGGCAATATCTAAAACTACATAAAATAGACTTATAAAGAAGTAGCTTGAGATGTCAAGGACTGGTGGATTTCACAAGCTGCAATGAAAAACCTAGCAGCGTGGCTGTAATAAAAGGTAGCTCATCCACAAATAGCATCTGGGCATAGTGATCAGAATATATGCTAATCAAAGGGATGATAAATCTAATTCAAATCCCTCTATAAAAGAAGCAATGAAGAAGTACCTGTTTGGACGTTTCGAATTCTCTACGATCATAAATGCAGAGTCTTTCAGCAAATACTACTTTTTTAGATTTATTATCAAAACCCCAGAAGGGAGAAAATAACAGTGGACACCTATGTCTGAGGCTTTGTAATTATGTAAGATAGTTAACTGGAAAACTATGTACTATATCTAGGGTTTTCTGATAACAAAAAGGCCATAGGCTTCTATGCCTCCTAATGGTGGAATGTTCACACATGCCAGCATAAAGGCCTTTACTTCCTCAGGGTGGTTAGATACAGTATGTAAGACAGTTGGCCAGTTTGGGGGAATAAAATGAAAACATCTTCCAGGTCATGTACATAAGAGACACATGCATTGGGAATTCATTTTTCCCAGATATCCCAGATAAGAGGAAGGTGGATACTTTTTGTTTCTTTTTAAGACAAAGTTTGACCATAATAGTCTCACACTGGCCAAAACTGCATGGAAAAATAAACAGAGAGTAGCAGGAGCTTTAAACCAAACCAGATATTATTTATCTTTTACAAAATATTTAATACTTTCCAAGGAAAAATATTTCTTATTCTAGATCAGATCAAGTATGAGAACTTCATTAAATGACTGTGCAATTTGGTTAGATGAATCCATTTAAAATTATTGATGTGACAGAGAATTGTCTGGCTGCTTTTGCCAACCTTGCCAAATTTTAAATGTGCTGTCTGAACTGTTGCCAGATAATAATAATAAACTCTGTGGTTTGTTTAATAGACTTTTCCAGATGATTGTCTAGAATTCTATAACAAGCCAAAATATTTTGGTAGGGAATGAATTGCATATTTCAACGAGTAATCTCATTTACGATAAGAACAAGAATGAAAAATTTCCAGTATTATGATGATAGCACTAGCATCTATTTCCTCTCTGAAGAGAAAAGCCACAAGGAAGAGGAATTATTCTCCAAAGCACCAGAGGGCAGGATAAGAAACAATGGTTGGAAACTGATCAAAGAGAGAAGCAACCTGGAATTAAGGAGAAACTTCCTAATAGTGAGGACAATTAACCAGTGGAACAACTTGCCTTCAGAAATCATGGGCGCTCCATCATTGGAGGTTTTTAAGAAGAGACTGGACAGTCACTTGTCTGAGATGGTATAGGTTCTCCTGCTTGAGCAGGGGGCTGGACTAGAAGACCTCCAAAGTCCCTTCCAGCTCTATTCTATTCTATTCTATTCTATTCTATTCTATTCTATTCCTCCTAAAAACAAAGTGAATTGCCACATTTTCTTCACTTTTGCCACTGAGATCTCCTCTGGCAGTTCCAACAATAGGAAGAGGCTTTTGCATATGAGATGTACACAAGCAGAAACTCTTCCAGTTAGTTACAGGTTATGCCACAAGAGGTTCCTGCAGATGCATAGAATCCACTTTGGGATATTGTATCTATTAGGGAAGCTTACAGATGATAGGTAATGACACATTGAATGAGTCCATTTTATTTCTTCACCTTGACAAGGATAATTGCTTTGTCTTCATAGCCTGAAGCTTTTCACTGCAGTGAAGACATGCTATCTCAGTTAGACCTGATCATTTATATGAGCATCACCTCTAAAATCTCTTCCTCTGACAAAAGGTAAGCAAATGTCTTTTTGGCTTCAAATATGGTAAACCAAATAAAACAGCAATTCAAAATGATGATCTATGATCTATGATGCCATTTATTGACAGATCAAAAGCAGGAAAGAATATAGGCAAAGAGAGATCCAATTTGACGTAGTGGTGAAGCTGCTAACCTAGAAAACAGGAAATAGGATTCTAGTCCTGTCTTAAGCATGAAAGCTGGCTGAGTGACCTTGGGCTGATCACTCTTACCATCCCTTCACACAGGCTTGTTGTGGGGAAAACAGGAGGAGGAAGGAATATTATGTATATTTGCCACCTTGACTTATTTATATAAATAATAAAGGCAGGATGCAAATGTAAGAAATAAATAAATTAAAACATCATAGTTGAATGAGTTTAGGGTAGAAAGGGACTACTTATTTATGGTGGAAGGAAACACATTAATTATTGTTGCTCAGATGCACAGGAAATATAGATTGTTGGGTTATAATTTCTAGTCCTTTCTCTCATTTCCTGGTCCCCCTTTTGGGCAGCTTGGTGTAGTATAACATTAATAAGTGCATTAAGTCAATTAAAGTTTTAGTGCTCCTATTTGAACTGATTTTTTAACCACCCTTTTTAACCATCATCCGAATGTTTGTCTCCAACATTTAGCAACATGTAATCATAATGGGGAATATGTGCAACATAATGTGGTTGATGTCTTCAGTTCTGCTAATTTTGCTATATAAACTCAAAGGCCTTGATTTAAGCATGGCACAATGTCAATTCCATGCTAAGAATAAAAGAAACAGTTCATTTCAGTCCTCAAATGATAAAACCATTGATGCACAAGAACGCTAAACCTCAATGACTGCATTTTGGAACCATGTTCAGAGAATGAATCCAAGAAACAATCTTCAGGAGTCCATTTCCTGCTGAATTGCAACAGGAGCTAAGTGCCTTCAGTTAAATGTAAGTCTGATTTTATACAGGTTTTTGTCAAATGGAATATAACTCACAAAATCTTTCCCTTTACTTCTATAGCAAGATGCCAAAGGCCAGCATCCAGATTTAATTTTGTTAAATATCAAGGGATTGCATTAAGGATCTCTTTCACTCTTTCACTTAAGCCAGTCTGCTTGCTCATTAAAATAAAATGGGAAAACTGTGCTGCTGAATAATAACAATAACAATAACAATAATAATAATAGTAATAATGTAACATTTCCAATGCTACTGTTCTTCCCCACTGGAATTTGCTAGTCAGAGAAAGGTACAACGACACAAGCAATCCTGAATTTATTCCTGATGTATCCTGTTAGTTTTAAATGGAGTCACTGAAGCAGTAGGTGTGAGCTTAAATGGACTCCAGTAGATGGTAGAGGACAGGAAGGCCTGGAGGAACGTTGTCCATAGGGTCGTGATGGGTCTTCGCAACTAACAACAACATACTCACTTTGTTTTGTTTCTTTTTTACTATTTGCAAATAATTGCAAACCAAATCATTCATACGATTTTCAATCTATATGATAAAATCAAAAGGGGAAAGCAGGATTAATCTTACTAATGAACTAAAAGTAAAGAAACCATATGATGAGTAAAATGTATTGAGTATGCACACATGTATATCATCCTCACATTCCTATAATACCACAGAATAGCTGAATACGTATAACATTAATACCAGTGTTATATGAGCTGAGCTGGTATGAGTAAATTCTCTGCCTCTTAACTTGAATATCTTGTCTCTTATTAACATTTATCTGCCACTCACTCAGGGCTATTTCCTTTTCCTTCCTTTTTGCTAACCATTCATTTAAGCTTCTAGTTCTCTTTCTTTCTTCTCAGTCTGTCTCCTCACAGTTGGTGTCCATAAAGTATCTTACATATTCAGATCACAGCTTTCATATCTTTTAGATTTTAGGTTTAATTGCTCCCTTTTCTTTCCTTTCGGGACAATCTTACTCAGGGTCCTGAAATCCTCAATTTTGGTTTCCTACAAAGTTCATACTGCCTGCTCTAAAACTCTTTATCTCTTCCCCTATGGCAGGACTGTAAAAATCACAACGTCATGTGATGTATCACAACGTATCACAATTTTTTTTTTCCATTGCTGGCCATGGGGTGGGCGCGGTTTTGCCATGACGCATCCAGCCCTTGGGCCGGCAGTTTGACATCCCTGCCCTATGACTTTACCTCTATTTTCTGTTGTTTACTATAGCATTTCCAATTATCTTCTTTCTTTTACCTCTAAGTTACAGACTTACACAAATTACAGATTTGTGTAATTAGATTGCTCACAGTGAAGTTAGTTTAATTGCAATCCCTATCAATTTGTCCCAAATTCATTCATTTCCAAACTCTATTAAAACTCTTTGGGTTATATATCCTTCCTATGTGTACAGTATTTCACAGAGGCATACTGTATCTATTTTTTTCATTCCTTTCATTCATTCTCTTATGATCTTTGCTGTTTTCTTTACTTTTCTTACCTTCCAAATAGTGAACTTCCACATTCCATAGTCATCATAAGAACAGAACAGAACGGAACTTTGGAGATCTTCTAGTCCAGCCCCCTGCTCAAGCAGGAGAACCTATACCATTTCAGACAAGTGACTGTCTAGTCTCTTCTTAAAAACCTCCAGTGATGGAGCACCCATAATTTCTGTAGGCAAGCTGTTTCATTGGTTAATTGTCCTCACTGTTAGGAAATTTTTCCTTAATTCCAGGTTGCTTCTCTGTTTGGTCAGTTTCCAACCATTGCTTCCAACCATTGCTTAAGAGGCATTGCTTCTTGTCCTGCCCTCTGGTGCTTTGGAGAATAGTTTGATGCCCTCTTCTTTGTGGCAGCCCTTCAAATACTGGAATATTGCTGTCATGTCGCCCCTGTTTCTTCTTTTCTTTAGTCTAGCCAAACCCAAGTCCTGCAGCCATTCTTCATATATTTTAGTTTTAATTAAGACTTCTGTGTAACTTTTTTTAGAAACCATAGATTAGGTTAAATCACATCCATGATGCATGCCTTATTCCTTACCGCCGTGGTTAGAATGCAGTATTGCAGGCTATCTCTGCTCACTGCCAAGAGTTCAATTCCTTCGATCCTGACTGGCTCAAGATTGACTCAGCCTTCCATTCTTTTGAAGTTGGTAAAATGAAGACCCAGATGGGGGCAATATACTGACTCTTATAGCCCTTAAAGAGGGCTATAAGGCACTTTGAAGCAGTATATAAGTCTAATAGCTATTGTTATTGCTATATAATGGTAAGGATTTATCAGTATTTATATAATTTGTGCCATAAAAATACTAAGTGACTTTAAAGCACCTTAAAGCAAACTGTAAAAACATTTTTAGAAAACAATAAAACAGTTAAAATATTTTAAAAATTAATCTGATGAAGACTGCTTTATACTTAAAACATACAGATATGACTCTGAAAATAAGGCATTCCACAATTTAAGACAGTAATTAAAATTGTTGGCTCAGGCTCAACCCTTCCAAGACTGAGTGGCTGTGGTTGCCGGCTCCCAGGTATGGTCAGCTGACTCCATCACTGACTATAGGGGGCGAAACTCTGGCTCCCTCGGAGAGGGTATGCAATTTGGGGGTCCTCCTGGATACACGGCTGACACTGGAAGACCAGTTGATGGCTGTGGCCAGGGGGGGCGTTTTACCGGGTACGCCTGGTGCACCAGTTGCGGCCTTTTCTGGACCGGGATGCCTTGCGCACAGTCACCCATGCTCTTGTCACCTCCCGCCTGGACTACTGCAATGCTCTCTACATGGGGCTCCCCTTGAGGAGCACTCGGAGGCTCCAGTTAGTCCAGAATGCGGCCGCGCGGGCGGTGATGGGAGCAACCCGTCGCTCCCATGTAACGCCGCTGCTGCGCAAGCTGCACTGGCTGCCTGTGGCCTTCCGAGTGCGCTTCAAGGTGTTGATTATCATCTTTAAAGCGCGCCATGGCATTGGACCTGGTTACCTCCGAGACCGCCTTCTGCCACAGATTACCTCCCACCGGCCGATACGCTCCCACAGAGAGGCCCTCCTCCAGGTGCCGTCAACCAGACAGTGCCAGCTGGCGACCCCCAGGGGGAGAGCCTTCTCTGTCGGAGCACCCACCCTCTGGAACGAGCTGCCCCCAGAGATCCGGGTGATTCTGGATCTCCCCTCCTTCCGCCGCGCCCTCAAGACTTGGTTGTTTCAGCGGGCAGGACTGGCCTAGGGGTATTTTAAATTGGTTTTAACTAAATTTTAGTAGAAGTGGCCTATTTAAATATTTATTTTTAATTATTCTCTTAAATTTTATATTTTGTATTTGTATCAAACTGTTTTTAAACTGGCTGTAAGCCGCCCTGAGTCCTCCGGGAGAAGGGCGGGGTATAAATATAATAAATTCAAATTCAAATTCAAATTGCAAGATTTCAGTTCTGTCCTGCAGATTTTAATAATTAGGGAGGTGATAGAGTGACCATTGGTTCTATAGACAGCAAGACCAAAATAGTTCAGAATATTAAAAGTTAAAAACAATTCAACTCCTTTAATGCATCTCAGAAAATAATTGTTTTTTAAAGCTAGTTCAATAATCCTCTCTTCCAAAATGTTGGGGGAAAAATGTACATCTTGTGATACATCATCCATGGCTGAGTCAATCTAGTACAAAATGCAATTCTTCAAGAATATTAACAACTCTGAAATTACAAAACAAAATAGCCTGTTAATTGCCTTGCACTGTTTATTTATAGGAATGTACTTAGATTAATTAAGTCATAAGTCTTTTAGGCGGTGGTTCAATGAATGAAAATCATCCTTTCTACATCCTGATTGAATTACCTGCCAAATAATGGAAACAATAGTTGAAATACCTACTTTTACTGGTTTATAATGATTAACTGTATCTGTATTACAGAGATAGCACACATTCACTAAGTCAAAAAATATGATTGCCCATTAAGGTTCATTTATTAAGAAAAAAACAGAGTATATGTCTAATCCTCTGAAGACAGTCTTTTATTTATTTAAAATATACAACATGATCTAATAAAAGAGAATACTTGTAGCTCAAGGTTAACATGAGGAGTCCTTAGTGCTCTCTGAGCTTGCTTGTTTCTTTGCAGACATTTCATTACTGTACTGATGATGTTACCTAGTTTGGGTAATGAAACATCTGCAAGAAAACAAGCAAGCTCAGAGAACATCAAGGACCTCTCTTAACATGATCTGTTTCACCATCCAAAAGTCAGTCTTTCTCACAGATGAGATTTCTGTCTCGCTCCTATCTTTGTCCTCTCCCTGCCTGTTCCCCGCTTCATTTTAATTCATTTAAATCAATGTATGAATTTTGTTTGAATGTCTTATTTTTGCTTTATATAAGTGGATTCAGGGTAAACTTTAGTGACAAGAGGACTTGGCTTACAACATTCTATTTATTTGCCACTGACTCAATGTATTGTGCAAATAAAGTTATTATGACATGTTCAGGAAATTACGCATAAGCCCAATATGGTTTATCATGATGGGTAAACCCAACTGTCTGCCACTTTGTTGAGAGTAAGGAGAATAAAGGCAGCCATTGACCACTTGCCATTCTACCATGTCCCTAAGAGTCTTCTCCCTCCAGGGACAAAGAGACTCACCTGTTGACTATAAACACCCTACAACAAGCCCTGACTCACAAGCAGGCATCCAAGTAGATCATACCCTCAGCTTAACATAATAACAGAATAATAGAGTTATGGAAGGAACCCTGGGGATCTTTTCATCCAAACCCTATACGACTTTAGACAAATGGCTGTCTAACCTCTTCTTAAAAACCGACAGTGATGGAGCACTCACAATTTCTGGAGGCAGGTCTTTCCACTGATCAATCATTCTAACTGTCAGGAAATTCCTTCTTAGTTTTAGTTGGTTCTCTCCTTGATTAATTTCAACTCATTGCTTCTTGTTCTACCTTCAGGTGTTTTGGAGAATAGATTATCATTCTCTTGTCCTTCTCTCACCAGCCAACACCTTTTAAGACATTTCAAATTTGACCTTAGTTCCAAAGCAGCCAATGGCTGCTTGTCCATTGGGTCTTGTTGCCAGCTGATTGGGCATGGGGGCCAGAGGGAGGTGAGGAAAGAGGGTAGAGATTATCTCTCCCATCTTCCCTTGCACAATACTACCTACAGGTTTCTAGGAAGTGTTGTCAGAAACTGCAGTGGCAATGAAGTGGCCACAATTTCCCCAAATTTCATTCTCATGGGGATCAAGGATTGTAGCATTCTGTAATTTAGCCCATTTGAGTTACTTGGTTCAATAACTGTTGCCTATACTTTCCAATTTCTCCTAATTGAAAGTTACAAACAAATTGACATGAGAGTTTTAGTAGTGCACAGATAAAATATAAACTAGATATAGTAAATTCAGCCCTTCCTGCAATGGCTACAGAGTGTATTTCAAAAGGCTTCACAGAAAACGTAGGTCTTTAGAAGTCTTTGAGGGCCATAAGTGTACAAGCCATCCATACCATGGAAACTAAGCTACTCCATGAAAGGGGGGTCCTTACAGAAAATTCCCACCTGTAGGGTCCCTCCTATCACATGTCCTTGTAGCTGGGGATACCAAGCAGGCATTACCTGACTGAATATCACATAATGCCTCCTATTATTTTTTTTTCACTGTGAAAGTCTACTTAGGTAACATCAGCATATTGAAGATACCTCAGCCAAAACTGATATTTTCCAGCCATTTCACGTAGATGTTAAACATGACAGAAAAGAAATAGTTTTGCATTACCTATGCTGACCTTGTCCCTTGAAATTCCCATCTTGACAATTAAGATTACCTAAAGTTCTGCCTCATGAAGAATACTGTGATTAATAGTATTGAAGGCCATGAGACATTTAAAGCACACAGATGGTTGTATTCCCTTCATATAAGCTTGCTGCAGGTCATCCATGATAGTGACCAATGCTGTTTCTGTCCTATTACTAGATATGAATCTGGCTTGTCACAAGTAAAAATGATCCATGTCTTCCAGAGCGTACTATACAGTATATGTAGCCCAATTACATTGTTTATAAACTTCAGCAAGAAATGGAGAGGAGGGAGGGATGGAGGCAGATATTGTTCATATCTTCTGGTGCAGACCAGTCTTCTGGAGGAATGGGCAGATAAATGCCTCTTTACGAGCAACTGGAACTTCTTCTCTCAAATAAATATTGATTTTAACCAGGATCCAACTTCTGGTTCAAGTAGATGGAACAGGATCCAATGCACAAATGATAGAACTAAAGTAATAGGGAATCCCAATTTTTGAGATAACCCAGATAACAGTATAAGTTGTTATCTTAGTACAGCGGTTCTCAACCTATGGGTCGCGACCACATTTGGGGTCGATCGACCATTTCACGGGGGTCGCCAAGCAAGGCTGTCCGCCATTTTTTTGTCCGCCATTTTTTCCCCTTTTCTGGCGGGTGCCTTACCTCCCTTGGGCTGGGCCAGCTGGTGGTCGGCCTGCTCCATCTCTGCCGCTTGCCAGCTATGCCTCGGCCGGCGCAGGGGGCAGAACCACGCATGCGTGGTGCTCCCGGGCAGGGAAAGTCCTCGACTTACGACTGGTTGGGTAGTCCTCGACTTACGACCGGTTTAGTCCTCGACTTACGACCGGTTTAGTCGACTTACGACCGGTTTAGTCGACTTACGACCGGTTTAGTCCTCGACTTACGACCGGTTTAGTCCTCGACTTACAACCGGTTGGGGGTCGCGGCATTAAAAAGGTTGAGAACCACTGTCTTAGTAGATTCTGTCCTTGTAGCTTCAACTTGGAAAGTGTTTAGCAATCTTATCTACAATATACTCACCTAGGCAATTCTAGGTCATGACATTTTGTTCTTTCAACCACATTTCTCTAAAGGTTTGGAGACCTTTCATATAGTGCAGCTGGCCAAGATTTTGCTGATACAGTTAGGCACTCCAATGTCCTTATTGCTACAAATAATCTTAAGTTTGAAGATACATCTATTTCCACTTATTTGTTTTCTGCTGCATCGCTCCAGTGTAGGGGTGGGCAATTAATTTTCCCAGGTGGCCGCATGAGAAACTGGGACAGTTGTAGAAGGTGAACCCCCTCTTCTGCCCCCCACTTCCCCCTGCCACCACTTGCTACCACCCCCATCCACTTCTGAAACTCCCCCTGCCATCGCTGCTGTGGGCTGGACAAAATCAAATGGTCAGATGTGACCCATGGGTCATAAAATGCTCAGGCCTGCTCCAGAGTCTCTTCATCTAAATCATTACCCATCGTTCCTGAGAAAATTTTAAAAAGCTGGTTTGTATCAATGAGTCAGGAGAAACCAGTCAGGAGTAGCCATATCTAATGCCTTGGTCGCTTCTGATTTTCTAAGACCAACAAGACTTTCAAAAGAATAGTCTTTTAGATTGCTTAAATAATGGAGTCATAACTTTAAGCAAATGTTAACTCTTAAAATTGCCATTGAAAAAGTAAAGAAGCATGATATGTGTTGTAGGGTACTCTTTTAAGGTGTCCTTTTAAAATTAAAAACATTCAGTAGGTACCACCAAGTCACTGTTTTAATAGTCACTGCTAGACTAGACCGGCTAATTATCTGATTTGGTAGATTTCATTTTCCTCCTAGATAAAACATACAGAATAAAAAATCCATTCCATATAAGTGAGATAGATAACTGGGATTGCAGTGTACCTTAATTAAATAGTACAGAATTAAATAATTGATTTTGGTATATACTTGCCACCTGCCTATAGCATCAAATGATAGAAGCTGACAGCTATTTAAATAGCATTAACATGATGAATGAAGAGGCTATCCTCAAAAAAACCTACCACTTTAATTGATCTAATTTCAGAACAACGAATAATTTAATTACAACGGCAGAAGAAACTTTAGCAAACATATTTTTAACACTGGCAAATCACTTTATATTGCATGAGAAAGGAATGAAATTCTTTTTTTCTTTCTCAAGAAATGTACAATGATCATTTATGTTGCTGCTTTACTTTTATTGATTAATACAAATATATTCTGAACTACATAACAGAAAGGGGAAGGGGAGAAATACAATATATGGTAACTTCCCTGCCACTTTCTTTCCAATATGGGCAACTTTATTTGTAGCCATTTTTGCTGTTTATTATTTTTCCCCCAGTGCCTGAAGACTATAGTAGTAATATGATGTCACTAAGGAATGATTTTTTGGTGGGGGTTAAATATTTATAGATACGTTAAGACTCCTGGAGTCATAATTAATTTATTTTACTTAATTTTCTATGGAAAATCTTTTATTTGTTATCAATTTTATGAGCTAGGATGACTCTGTGGGACACATGACTATGTGTGGCCCACAGATTTGGAGCACCCATCTGTGACACATATGGATATGGAGAACAAAAGCTTACTCATGGGAATTCACTGAAGCTAGTGCCACAGTACATAAAAATAGCTATCTTAGTCAGTAGGCATTGAAGAAGGACAGAAAATATAGTAGGTCCTTTTGCACAATTGAATTAGCAGCAGAAGGGAGCATTCTAGCAATCTAGTAAAACTTACTACTTGATAAGATAGAAAAATGTGGGTTAGACAGCATCACCACCATATGGATTTGTAACTGGCTGACCAACCACACTCAATGTTTAGTCCTCAATAGAACTGCATCTATATGTAGGGAAGTATGTAGTTGGGTACTCCAAGGCTCTGTTTTAGGACCAGTACTCTTCAACATCTTTACCAATGATTTGGATGATGGGATAGATGGAAACTCATCAAATTTGCAGATGATACCAAGCTGGCAGGAATAGCCAACGCTCCAGAAGATAGGCTTAAGATACAGAAGGATCTTGACAAACTTGAACATTGGGCGCTATCTAACAAAATTAAACTCAACAGGGAAAAAAGTAAGGTTCTACATTTAGGCAAGAAAATCAAAATGCACAGGTATAGTATAGGTGGTACCTGGCTCAATAGTAGTAACTGTGAGAGAGATATTGGAGCTCTAGTGGACAATCACTTAAATATGAGCCAGCAGTGTGCTGCAGCTGCCAAAAAAGCCAACACAGTGCTAGGCTTCATTAACAGAGGTATAGAATCAAGATCAGGTGAAGTGTTAATACCACTTTACAATGCCTTGATAAGGCCACACATGGAATAATGCATCCAGTTTTGGTCACCACGATGTAAAAAAGATGTTGAGACTCTAGAAAGAGTATAGAGAAGACCAACAAAGATGATTAGAGGTCTGGAGGCTAAAACATATAAAGATTGGTTTCTGGGATTGGGTATGTCTAGTTTAATGAAATGAAAGACTGGGATGACATGATAGCAGCAGATAGCATGATCCAATATCTCAGGGGTTGCCACAAAGAACAGGGAGTCAAGCTATTTTCCAAAGCACCTGAAGGCAGGAGAAGAAGCAATGATTGGAAACTAATCAAGGAGAGAAGCAACCTAGAACTATGGAGAAATTTCCTGACAGTTAGAACAATTAATCAGTGGAACGGCCTGCCTCCAGAAATTGTGAATGCTCCACCACTGGAAGTTTTTAAGAAGAGATCGGACAACCATTTGTCTGAAATGGTATAGGGTTTCTTGCCTGAACAGGGGGTTGGACTAGAAGACCTCCAAGGTCCCTTCCAATTCTGTTATTCTGTTAATCTTTTAGTCCATATAGACAAATGGCAGCACTACAAGACACTTTGTTTATCCAACAATTATTTATCTTATAATTTCCCCATCTCCCTGCTAAATCTCTATCTTAACAACAACAACAACAAAACTTGGGTTGCTGACATGCATTCAAAACCATCCATCCTTATGCCTGCAATGAAAAACAAAGTGATATACTGGTTTCCCAATCATTTAGGAATATTGAATGCTTTCAATATTACTCCATTCTGAGTCAGGTCTACCAGTTCAATACAAGTTGGGGAGAAAAAAGCTTGTTAAAGATCTCATTTGAGTATATTCCAGAATACTCCTAATTAGCAGTTTATGGATCACCATGGTGCATAAAATGAGTGTTGGATTTAGGCTCCTTTTGTTTCTCCAAATTACAGATTAGATGGAAATATCACCTCCCCATAGAATATGTATTTTCAGTTTTGCATATTTATCTCTAGACCAAACCAGATAATTAATATAGCTCACAAAACCCCAGTAGAACTGCTAAGAGATGTGATACAGTGGTTAAGATTCTGCATTAGTGTTGGGCAGACCTAAACCTACATCCACTCTCAACATGGAAAAGCACTGAATTACTTTATTAATTGGAGGAAGAAATGCTATGCATCCTATTTAAATAGCCTGAAGTTAAATTATGAATTTAATAAAAAAAATAAAGCAACAATGCAGGCAAGTGACATTAACGTGGAGTGAGTGATAAAGTTAAGGATTTCTCCTAGCTTATAAGATCTCTGTATTCTACAAGATTCTGCTAAAATGCAACCCCTCTTGACCTGATCACAAGATCACTCAGCTTTAAAGGCCCCAGGGTTCTCTCTTCATCTCCCCACCGAAGTATTTTACACAAAGAAGGAGTCTGTAATGAAATTTAAGAACATTGCAAACAAAATGGGGTTGCCAGCTGTGGCAACAACTTCCATACCATTATACAGATAATTCTAGATTTACAAACATTCATTTAGCAACCACTCAAAATTACAGTGGCACTGAAAAAAAGTGATTTATGATTGGTTCTCACATTTATGACTGTTGCAGCATCCCTGTAGTCACATGATCAAAATTCAGGTCCTTGGCAACCAGCATGGCTTTATGATGATTGCAGTATCCTGGGATCAAATGACCATAATTTGTGACTTTCCCAGGTGTCTACAAGCAGTCAATGGGGGGGGGGGAAGTGAATTTGCTTAATGACTATGTGCTTCATTTAACAACCATGGGGATCCATTTAATGACCATGACAAAAAAGGTTGTACAATTGGGTACAACCCATTTAATAATGGCCTCACTTAAAAACAGGAGTTCTGGTCCCAATTATGGCCATAAATTGAGGACTACCTGTACACACAAGCTTATTATTATTATTATTATTATTATTATTATTATTATTATTATTATTATTATTATTATTATTATTATTATTATTATTATTATTATTATTATTATATATGTGATAGCCTTGTACTACTGATATGCTTTAATAGGTCCACCCATGTCCTGTTGTATTTTATTGTTAGCCACCACCAAATGATGAAAAAATAATATATAATAATAACGTAACAGTCATGCTGCCTGTTATGCTAGTAGGTTTTCTACCAACACCTTTGCAACCCCACTGACATGTTTTGTGTTGGCAACTCTTGATACAAGGAGACATATCAATATATGTCAAGTTAGACAATGGACTTCAGCAAGGAGGAGAAACTCACACTCAGCTTTAATCACACTGCAGTTTTGCAAATACAAAATTCAAGCTCTTTTTACATTAAGAAAAGGCATTTAAGACATTGTGATCAAGTGTCCATTATAACTATTTTATTCTATTTTCAATTAACATGAGCATGTATGTAAATGTTTATTTACTCAGTTCTTGATAGTGGGCATTTGCTAGAGGAAGCATGAAATTAATTTCTCCCCTAATATTAAAAAATCATTTCCTTGATTTAAATGTGCCTTTGATAAAAGTCTCATAAAATACTTATGCTGATAAAGCAGTACAAACAGAGAAAGAAAAAAATATATTTGCTGTTTTAGCCTTGCTAATTCTGTTAGTTTACTTTGCAGATGATGTTTTTCAAGAGTGCAAATAATTATTTTGTACAATTATCCATGCAAACACTTCCTGGTTGAAAGTAATGAAAACAGTACATTATGGTAAGTTGTCCATTATACTGTAAGAAAAAATGAAGAGACATCTGTCACTGAAAAGTTAACTATATTTCTTCCTACAATTTTCCTGTAAATGCAGAAATGCAGTTTTTTCTCCCCAGATGAACTAAGTGTTGATTCATTGGTTATGACAAAAATTGACTAATTGTGCTGTCGCCTGAGCCTGACATCATGGACTGAGAGACAATGACTAATCCAAAGTCACCTAGCTAGTTTTCATGCCTAAAGTGGGACTAGTCTTGGTTTCTAGCCTAGAGCCTTAACCACTAAGCCAAACTGACTGAATATGTATATTAAGAATTTTCACCATATTTATTTGAAATCCATTAACATTTTTTATGTTTTCCTGATTTATGAATTTCAACTTTCCAAATTCCCCACAAGACTGTATGTTGATATAAAGACCAGAAAAAACTGGGAGTAATCCAAAGTATGATCAGTTTGAGGTA
>NW_015389045.1:6196-14260 GCF_001527695.2 Protobothrops mucrosquamatus | reverse complement strand
AAAAAAAAAAAAAAAAAAAAAAAAAGGTGCCGGAACTCACACACATCATACAACCAGCCTTGCCTACCCTATAAGGTTCCATCCAAAAAAGCTGCCGGAACTCCGTTCTGGGCGTTCTATGAGAAAAAAAAAGCCCTGTTGACAGCCATTCTGTTAGTCACTTACTGGACTCAGAAGGGCATGTCTTCTTGACCGATAGAGCAGATAATAACTGTTGACAAACTACTAAAAGCTTGTGGACTGATTAGCCATAGAAGCCATCTCTGAATTTAATTCAATATATGACTTGTGATATAATGTGGAAAGAAGAGAAAATATAAAAAGACTTGAAATGTTCAGAAACATATAATTTATTGCGAGAACATCATGTTTTATTTTCTTCCAGATGTGATTATTTTCTATTTGCAAAGGTTTTTTTTTATTATTCTGTGAGAGTAGCAGTTAAAACTGAAATTGAAAACAACATACAGATGGATCCCACCACTTTTTAATTATGATTATCTTAAAATGGATCTACATATGTATCTTTGTGTATTATTAACTGGCTAGGTGGGAATAAGAAACATAAATCTATCACCTAAATTAGTAGGTGGAAGAAGAAAATTGAATAATGATGGAAAATGCCAATATTAAATGAATAGTCCATAAATGGAACTTATGATTTATCAGGAATTTATCAGGGTTAAAATAAAGACAATTATTGTAAAACAATGATATGCAGTCAATGCTAGATGATGACAAAGTATTAAAGAACAACAGCAACTCAGATAGAGGACATTCCTATTTTCTTTACAACATATAAAATAAATCCTTTTTATCTGTGCATAAGATCACAGTATAATTCCTGGAGAATAAAATATACAATGTGGGTATGAAAACAAAACATCTAAAGCAAATGTAGCTGCTCTGTGATAAGCCTGGTTATTGATCCAACTAGTTCAGTGTCCTTTTTTTGCTCCAAATTTTTTTTTTTGTAAAATAATACCACTGCATTATGAAATCTTCCAAGTCTAATACTAGGATTGCTTCTTATTTAAGAAGAACAGCAAACAAATCAATTTCACTAAACTTTTCCTGTTATATTCTGTTCCTATCCATTTTATAGCTCCCTAGATATAAGCCCCTTTACATCTATCGGTACAGAATTATATATTTATATATAATCATAATTATGTATGTTTATATATTTTAAAGATCTATGAAACTCCTCCAATGGGGTCAAAGAAAGTCTAAAGTATGTTCAAATAATTTCAGAGAAACTCAATTCTACATAAGTTAAAATTTCTTTAAGAAATATAGTTAATTCTCACTGTACACTCTACTTTCTCGGCATCAGCAAAATCATGAAGTTTAAAATCAAGATTTTTAATCATGTTTCTTGAACACATATTGATTGTGAATCAAGAGTTCCAGATTGTTATAAAAAATCCTTCAATTCTTAAAATTCCAATCAATATCTTCAGACCACTTTTTATGATTCAGAATGCTCTGAAAGTTATTGCATCCTTTCTATTGTCTATTTTTCTGCCTTTAGAATAAATTTGTGCCATGCAATTAATAATGCTCACAGTAAATGCTATTTGTTATTTATTGATCTAATTTATCTTCTGCCTCAGTCACTAAAATGACTTTAAGCAGCATACAACAAGACAGAATTAGATTAAAAAATGAAAGGAAAGAAAAAGAAACAACTAAAATGGGCAAACAATATTAGAATGAAGCAACATCCAAAGAAATATTCCTAGCAGGATCACAAAACACCATGACTGGGATCTGGTCTTCAAAGTTTTTTTAAAAAGGGCACATGGACAGGACCAAATGTGATTGTATTAGGGAGGACAACCACAGCTCTACATTGCTATAAGATGAACTGTGCCAACACTGACAGATCTTGTTGGATAGGTAGAAATAGTCAAAGAAAGGTAGCTCCCTCAAGATCTATTTTTCCTGTACAGTTATTCCCACTTTCCCATCAGAAGTGATAGCTGGTAACATAGATCATTTTCTGACAACAAAGTATTACCAATGCTGCCTAAGAGAGACCTTGGACTTTTGATTTGTTCTGAATATTTCATCTCATCTTAGCAGTCATGCATTCCCTGAATATTGGGCTATAATCCTGTCACAATTACAGGGATCTGGATCAAGAATCCCTTCACATTTATCCAGTGTGTGAACTTCAATACTTCCCACAATGCACCAATGCATAGAAGCCATGTGCCTGAAAGCCAGACCAAAAATATTTCTAAATGGGAGAAAAACATAACCCCTTATGTGAAATGATCACATTTCTCCCATTCAGGAATTCACAACTCTTAATTGCAAATTGCACAACTCTATTGCAGCCAAACTCTGCTCCACAAGACAACAATGTTTTAACTCTGATGACCCTATTATTATCCAAAAAGTGTGTGTATATCAGTCTCAGTGACAGTTAACAGAACTCACAAAATTACCTCTCTCTCTCTTCCAATTCTACCATATATCTTGGTAATTGACTCACAGTGTAAAATTTCTTCAGAATTTTAAATTGCAACTTCTCTTCTTGTTCCGTACGCATGCATTTCAAAAGCAGAGCTCTTGCCTACATTGGGCAGGTCTGGACACTATATCTCCCTGCTTTCTGAAGTCATTCTAGTATTTTGATATAGCTAATATCTACCATTTTCACATTCTTTACCAAGGCTTTGATTACTGTCACAGCAGTGGTATTTTCCCTCTGTCCTTGAGTCTTGGTCTCCAATTGCCTTAATCCAATAATCTCTTTTCTATTTTTTTTTGTTTTGTTTTGTTTTCAGGGTTTTTTTTCTTTTTCTCCCAGATATATGTTCTTACTTATTTCCCTATGGTAATCACAGCAGCTTTTCCTTCTCTGTCCATCTCATCAAAAAACTGCAGCTCATACTGTCAACAGACAGCCAAGTTCTTTCATTCTGGATCATTAACTCTGCTCCAGCTAAAATGACTATCCCAGCTCTCTTACCAGCCAGCCAAGCAACCTCTTCTCTTATTCCTTCCTAACCTCTATTGGTTTCTTGCTCTGAAAAATCTATAATTATACCTAATCTGTCATATGACTTAATGAAAATGACAGCTGGGATTGGCTATCATAAAATAAGCTCATTTTAAATAACAAATGATCTTTTAATTGGTCTTTCCTTCTTCGTGCTCTAAAATTTTCTTGCACTCCCGTGGAGAGGTAAAATTAAAATAAGAGACAGTGTCTGTCAATAAGAGAAAAAGGAAAGGAAGTATTATTTTACATACCTGCTTCAGCTGGTGTCTGCAAATTCTTTTACTATAAAAAGCTAAAATTGCCTAAACTTTAAACTAATTTACCAACAAAGTAGGAGAAGTTACACTTTAATGACTTCTAAATAAATATATATATCAAAAGATACAAAATTTATTGAACACTCACAATAGAGAACTTTTAAAAAAATAGTATCAAAATCAAAACCAGTGATATGCAAAGCAGTTAAAATCAACTATTAGAAGCCTGTTTTAAGAGGTGCAATGTTTTATGGCCTTGGATTAGTTAATTCCCGAATCATTAGGTGGTTCATGTCAATGATCTTTTGCAATGATAACCTCCATCTTGTCTGATTTCAGTTTCAACTCATTATTATGCATACATCTCATTGTTGAGTTCAGAATTCATAATTTAGGGAGCCACACCATTGACTGAAGACATAGACCATAAGTATTTGTTTTGTACATGGGTATATTGAGAGTACCCAAATCCAGGTTATCGCTAGAGGTTTCATATACCTATTATAAAACATTGGAGAAAGAATGGTACATTGAAGGACACCATAACATCACTCCTCCAAGTAGCAAAATTGGAAGTGTATCTGGATGATTTGGGAACAGGAACTATCTCAAAATATGTGCACAACATGTCAGTGCTTTTACCATTGAATTATGAATTCTCCTGCTCCTCTGGAGACTTCCTCAGATGACTGGGTATGACCTATTACAAACTAAAAGCAATAATCAATTAAGTAAACTCTACTATACATGCATTACAATTATGTGACATTTGTGTACAGGGACATTTTGTGTTTTCATCAGGGTATCACTATGGTACATAGAAATACCACCCATCATTAAGATTCTAATTTTAAATGAATTATTACTTATGAAAACATGCACATCAGAGTTTCTTTATGAGATCATTTATTCATGTTTCAACTGTATAATGAGGTTAACTGCATGAGGGATGTGTTGCAGGTTTATAAAATATAACTTGTCAGTTGTCATTGCTTTTTGCATTTACTTACATACACACACACAGAGAGAGAGAGAGAGAGAGAGAGAGAGAGAGAGAGAGAGAGAGAGAGAGAGAGAGAGAGAGAGAAGGAGATCCTTCTCATCCTTATGGGTGGTGTGTGTCTTGTTTACTTATTTATTCATTTGTTTATTAATTTCTACAGTTGCCCATCTCAGATAATGCCTCTGGCAGCTTGCAATTCAAAAAACAAAACTAAGAAAAGTAAAAACATTTTAAAATAGTAAAAACACTAAAGACAGATTAAATATAAATAGGAGCAAGATATCCGTCTTTCTCTATGTCTATAGAGATTCTCAGTCATCCAGGTCATAATTGTCCCAAATATGCTTTTTCACAAGGCAACTGGATTTTCTTGTTTTTTCTATGATTCACTTCTCATCCAAGAAGCTTATTGAGCTCTGACTGGATGGTGGGGAATGGAAGGATTTATATTCCTTGCAGACAGCTGGTCATTTTTAAAAAGCTTCTTGGATAAGAAGTGAATTGTCTTCAAAGAAAAACAAGAAAATCCAGTTGCCTCATAAAAAGCACCTTTGGGACCTCTTCCTCTTTCTTGGATCCTCTACCAGAGGCCTTGGATCTGAGGAGTCTGTGCAATACCTTAGCTGTTCCTAGCACTGCATTCCATAGTTCCAGAGATTTGTAGGGCAGAGAGTCAATGTTGTTCCAGAGATCTGTAGGAGCCACTTCTCTGCTTAGGAGTCATAGCCCCAAATGCTCTTATTACCACTGAGACCATTTTGGTATTTGCTGTCCATATCCCTCCAGTTTCTCCAACTTTTTTCTGATGTGGCTGTCACCTGGACTGCTGCATTTATCACCACTTTTGTCTTCTAGTCCTTGTCTACTAACATAATCACGTGTTGATTGGCCAAGACCTGTCTGTCTACAGATATGGATATGGATACAGATAAGGGTAAATAATTACAAGGAGATAAATAGTTACAAGGCTTACATACAGACCCATTGGGGATTTTCCATGAGAGGATCTTTCTGAACATTAGTTCAGTGTGGGTTTGAGATGGCAGCAAGGCGTGAGACCCCTTGCAAGATTTTTTTTCTCATTTGTTCTTTAGGTTATTCTAAAATGTGTTCTCTAGAAACTTAAAATATGATCTAAAATAGAATAAATTGAATTATTTTGTATTGTATTGAATTACTATTGGTCTTCTAATCTTCCATAAGACTGCTAATACCTGGTTCTGTCATTTAAGAGTGTTATGTAATCATGGGGATGACTGTTGGCTTGAGGGCACTCCCTCCATTTTATTGAGCTTTTAGCTTTGTTAATTTTTTTAACTTGGATTTCTTTTAACTTGTAAACTTTCATTTTGTTTTTAATTATGTATTTAACTGTGTTTCAGTCATATTTTTATATTATTTTATTATGTTGTTTGTAAATCATGCAGAATCCCTTGGGTGCATGGGAGGTATAGGAATTTAATAAATAATCAAAAATAAATCAATAGTTCATGTTCTATGCATTTGTATGGCTATTTGCCAAATCAAAGTTTTTAAGTGAGGGAGCCATAAAACAATCAATATCCATCGTGGAATAATAAAAGACTTTTAAACTTAGCACTTGGTTAATGGGATCAGGCAAGAAAACTGCACTGGATAAATGTCTATGAAGATTCTCAATCATCCAGGTTATGGTTGTCCCAAAGGTGCTTTTTCCAAAAGGCAATTGGACTTTCTTAGTTTTTTTTTCTTTAAAAACATTTTGCTTCTGAACTAAAAAGCTTCCTGCATGAGAAGCAAAATGTTTTCAAGAAGAAGAAGAAGAAGGAGGAGGAGGAGGAGGANAAGAAGAAGAAGAAGAAGAAGAAGAAGAAGAAGAAGAAGAAGAAGAAGAAGAAGAAGAAGAAGAAGAAGAAGAAGAAGAAGAAGAAGAAGAAGAAGAAGAAGAAGAAGAAGAAGAAGAAGAAGAAGAAGAAGAAGAAGAAGAAGAAGAAGAAGAAGAAGAAGAAGAAGAAGACCCAGTTACAGTGGATAAACTAGTTACCTACCAATTTGAAAGGCTGTAAATAAAAATAAAAATAAAATAAAATCTACTGAGTACAGTTTTATTTTAAAGAAATACTGCTGTACTATTGCATCAAATAATTGCAGCTGAATCAGAAGCAAACCTGTTCAGCTCTATACCACCGCCACCTGGTTTCAAACCAGTCCAATGAAAGTATCTACTGAAATCAATGCAGTATTTTCCTAGAGTCTAATAATAGAATACATTTCTTCTATGGGAAACAAACCTAGTATGGAATGGAGATTCATACTTGGCATTCTGAATTTTACCATAAAATATCACTTGTCTCCAATCTTTCAGAAAAAAATGTCACCCTCTCCTGATATTTCATATCCTGCTTAAATATGGATGTAGGCTTGAACATCAAGAACCCTCAGTAGCAATAATCTTATTATAGAACAACAGAAGCAATTTAACCAGGTGAGAGAAAGGGCTAGGAATGATTTCAGTATCTATTTCCAGTGCCAAGTTTGTTAATAGATAATGAGAGATTTGACTGCTAGAAACTTGAATAATGCTGGAATGTAATGGACATTTTCTATTTGGAAAGTATTTCTTGTAGGTTTTACATGGAATATGAAGTAACCATAGTCCAGCAAAGCTCTGTTTGGGTTGAATAAGATGGTGGGAAAATTCTTGTGACAACAACATAATCACTTGCTCTGGTCCTAAACAGAGACATCAGTTTTGTCTAAGATAAAGTTGAAACCTCTTATTATTTTATTACTATTAATGTGATACTTATTTGCCCAGATCCACTAATTCCTTATTTATTTCTTGACCACTGCATACATTAATTTTAATATTTACAGCCAAAGTAATTTATGGTACCAATTTACAGTATTTGATTTTCCCAATGATATTTTTTTCTTTATCTATTTTATATTCCTTTGCTATGAAAAATATAACAAATGTAGAATGTAGAATCTTTTTAATTATGATACTCAGAATTTGGAACATCCTGCCTAAGGCCTATGACTGCCCTTGATCTCTGCTTGCTTTCAAACAGTAAACATGGGTATTGTTTCAGATTGATCTTTTGAAAGGGGCCTTTTGTAAAATGCTTGCTTTATTCTATTACATTTCTATCATATTTTAAGCACTGTTCTCTTTGTTGCTGTGTGTGTTTTAAGAGTCTTATTACCATTAGCTGCATTAAAATATGCAGAAAATAAATTAATATACTGAAATGCAACATGTAAGAGATAATAAATAGCCAAAAAAATCATCTGCCAACTGTTTCTGTTCCTGTCAGTAATGGACTGGTAAGAACAGTGGGCAGTGAAAAAAAAATTCCTGATCAAAAGTAGCTAGCATACAACACAAAAGAAAAAACTCCAGATGGACTGCAAGTAATTTCCAGTGGAGCAGAAATCAGTGCCTAGTAGTTGGAGAATCAATAAAAGAGTTAAGTACTGACTTATCTCCTGTCTATTAAATGTCCTAATCATTGTTCTCATTGGCAAATTGTTTGTCAGCCTGGATCCTGGATGATTTTTATTTTTTACTTTGCATTTTAAATGAACAAGCTAGATTAACCAGATTTAAATGGGCAAAAGGATAGTTTTATTTTTAATTTTGCTCTTTTGATTTTCTCTACATAATTCTTGGCATTAAAAAAAACTATACTGAATCAACATACATTAAACCTTATGAATGTGAAGAAATCCAAATAAAAGAATGCATTCTGGTGCAAAGTTGTATCAACCTTGAATGTGTGTAAACAGTCCATTGGAAAATATGA
>NW_015389045.1:0-5264 GCF_001527695.2 Protobothrops mucrosquamatus | reverse complement strand
AAGCGGGATTGGCCTAGGGGAATTTTTAGTGGGGTTTTAAGAGAAATTTTAATTATATAGGCCATAGTAAATATTTCTTTTTAATTAGGTTTTAAATTGGGTATTTATTGTTGTATCTGTTTTATAAGGCTGTCAGCCGCCCTGAGTCCGTAAGGAGAAGGGCGGGATAAAAATTGAATAAATAAATAAATAAATAAATCCAATCAGACACTCAAGTATGTATTAGGTAAAGACACTAGTATTAGGTCTTTATTAACTTTAATAATTAACTTTATTACATCTATATTCAATGTTTGAGGTATTTAATGGGTAGCTTTGATTTATTAGGTGATAAGCCCCTTGTGTTGGGGTGGTGCAGCAGTGTCTCCCAAAGCATTTTGTAAATTGATCCCTTCCTGAGAGGCCTTGGTGGGCTTTTTAACAGAAGGCTCAGCCCGTCAAAAGTCAGGCAGTTATGACCTTGGTTCCCACAGGACAAATTATTGTTTAGTCTAACCTTAAAACCATTTATCCCCCCTCCCAATACTGTGGCAACCGAAAACAAAGAAAAAATGGCTTCAGCCAAGATTGTTGCAGTGTTGACAAGAATCTTGAAAGACGGGCTTTTGATTCCGGATTGCGGCACCAGCGGATGTTTGGAGAGAGCTCTATAGCATTTACTGTGAGCATTATTAATTGCATGGCACAAATTTATTCTATCTTTTTGATACTTTGGGGTCCCAAAAAGTTCCTATCATAGAGACTTATCATTTTATCTAATTATTAACTTTGAAAAAATACCTTTTTTTCTTTTTTTTAACTGGATAAAAACTTAATGGGTGTCTGGAAAAAGAATTCTTAGCCTGTGGGGACATCTTGTGGTGAAACCTGGTACAGCAACTGAAAGTTTTTGCCAGTGAGGCCTGTTGACTCCCTTGATTGCCCTTGACATTATCTAAAAAAAAGATAAGAGTTGGAAACAGCTGGGTGGTGGAAACAACTTTCAGAAATTGTGGAGGTGGACACTGGCTGACTTTTACTAAGTATAGCCTCCACTAAAAGACTATCTCTAACAACCATAAAAATGGAAGAATCTTACCCACAACGTAACTAAAACTTATACTTGAAAAAATATTGAAGCTGCTGAGCTAATGAATTTCAGAGCGAAAGACAAAGATGTCACTCCAAAACTGCAAATTAAACTCCAGACTCCAACTGATCAATTTACAAGCCAAAAAACAACAGAAGAGAAACAAATCAATACTAAAGAGGATCTTACGCAACAAGACACACAACTTATTGAAAACTTTGATAACCTAATACTGACTTCAACTAAAATACCTGTAACTCCAAAAGCAACAGGAACTGAACAACAAACACAATACATTAAGAACCTAGACAATCTAGACAATCAATTAACAACGACAACACTGGACACGACTTTTTACCCTAATCAGATGAAACTGGAAGAAGAAGAAGACCAGACTGAATTAATGATAAACATTTTAAACCAAACATGGAGATTGGAATTATTGGGGCAACAACCTAATAATTACAAAGGGGCCAGTTCCCTTGACAAATTGTTAATTGGCTGTTCTCCCTTGATTCAAACAATATGTGTAGGAATGAAGGGAGACCTACTTGAGGATTTAAAGGCACTGGTATGGAAACCTGCCTGGCAAAAAAAGAAAGCCAGAGTTAGGTTTAAAAATGGGACTTTTTGCTTTTGTCTTTTTCTTTTTTCTCTTCTCCGCCCTCCTTTTTTGATTGATGATGGAATAGCTTAAAATTCTATTTAATGGGTTAAGGAGATTTTTAGATATTGATTCATTTAATATTTAGGACCTAGATTTATAATGGAAATGAAAATTAATTGTTAGATTATGGTTTTCAATTGTAATATTGAAATGGGTTTGTGACACTGAAAGATATGTTATTTAGCAAATGAGAAGCTATCAGGACGAGAAATAGAACATATTTGTGAAATAAAGTAAGAATTTAATTTTTGGGGAATAATATGTATTCTAGGCACGATAATTCTTTGGTAATGAAATGAGGGAAATTGGGGTTACCCAAAGTTTAATTATTACGGTTATTAATGGCTAAATTGAAACATGGTAATTTGAATTAACTAAAACTTAAAAAGCAGGATTTAGATATGTATGTAAAATTTTACTGATAAATGTATGGATTGATTGAGCTCTATCTAGAAATGTATTAATTTGAATATGATATAAAAATTAAGGGAAATAGAGAGGGAACTTGTAATGAGGTAACCTGAGATATATATGAATGATTCTGTTATTGGATTTCTGATTACCCTATCACCACGCTGCTTTCTAATTATTTGGATGTAAAAATTGAAAAATTAATAAAACTTGTTTAAAAAAAGAATCTTGAAAGACTGTGCAACTTCATCTCTGTCCATATTATACTAAAAAAAAAAATCAAGATGGAGTTATTTTCAATGTCTTTCTCATCCTTTCTTCAATGTCTATATAATTGTTTTTTAAAAATTTCTTTCATAATAGCTCTTTCATACATTCTCCAAGGTCACCTCTAAATTCCTTTACACAGACCTCTGTTGGAAAATCAACACAGTCAACATTGCAAGTTTCTGAAAACTATTCAGTGGACTTGCTGACTATTTCATTTTCAAGATGTCTGAAAAAGTCAAAGTAATTGCCTGTCTTAGATCTGATCCTAACCAATATGATTGTTGAAAGTAGAAACAGTTAACTTTTTGAAGGAAGTAATGGTGTAATTTTGGAGTTTAAGTTACTACACAGAAAGGAACTGAAATATAGTTATACATGTACAATACTGTTCAGAAGAATCAATTTCAACAGCTCAAGAGAAGCACTGGCTTATAACACTGACTTTTTTTAAAAAAAGTAGGAAGATAGGAGGATAAGAATTTCTCAGAAAGGAATGGAGCAGGGCATGCATAGGAAATAGGTATAATCACTGATGAAATGCATCATCAAGAAGTTAAGTTTTTTTAAAAAAAAATACACAAAAACACAAAAGAAACTTAGTTTTCTAAAGTAAGTTAAAACATAAAAAGCTGCTTTGTGACTATGTCAATAGTAAAAGGAAGAAAAAGAAAAGGGTGAGTAAGCTGTTAAAAGAACATGCTAGGATAGCTATAACTGACTAGGAGAGGGGAGAACTTCTTAACTGGAACCTGCTTGTCTTCTCCCCAAAGTTAAACAGTGTCCAAATTGACCCAGACAGAACAATTGAGAAAAAAAAGGAGTTGGTTAGCAACCCAGGGTAAATGAAGGAATCTGCGAAAAGATTACCTAGTTTAAAATTCTAGGATTTACAATTACATACAAATATAATCTTTGAGAAATCATGGAGAATTGGTAGAGTTCAAGAGTTCATGCTTTATTGCTGAATACTATTGCAGCTTTCTCTTTTGGTAACATTGACATGCTTTCATTCTGTTATTCCTTAATAACATTCCTCTGAGGCATGTATAATCCGCATTTTCATGAATTCCATATCCATGCTTAGTTAAAAGGCTTTGATTATTACTTGTCCCTTCTGTATGGTCCTTGGGTAGCAATGGACCTAATAGTAAATGTAAGAAAACCTCTCCATGCCCTCTTAAAGTTCTGTATCACCAAGGTCCTATGCTTGGAGTGAACAATGACTGGTTATTAGGGTGACTTTGATTTGAGGATAGGTCTTTTGATCGCTGAATCCAACACTTCCTTTCCATCTTTTTTTTTTCTTTTTGACATGCATCATGTGATGCTGTGCTTTGCATGCGTAATTGCTCTTAAAAAACAGAGTGAGATTGGAACTGTGTGCTAGCTTTAATAAACTCTTATCTTTGGGTGAAATGTATATTGTTAGATTGGAATGTCTACAGGTAGTCCTTGACTTACAATGGTTCATTTAGTGACTGTTCAAAGTTACAATGGCACTGAAAAAAGTGACCTATGACTGCAGTATCCCCAGGTCAAAATTCAGACGTTTGGCAATTGAATCATATTTATGAAGGCTGCAGTGTCCTGGGGTCATGTGATCATTTTTCTTGACCTTCTGACAAACAAAGTCAATGGGGAAATTAGATTCACTTAACAACTGTGTTACTAATTGAACAATGAATGACAGTGATTCACTTAACAGTTGTGGCAAGAAAGGACATAAAATGGGACAAAACTCGCTTAATAAATGTCTCACTTAGCAACAGAAATTTTGGGCTCAACTGTGGTTGTAAATCAAGGACTACCTGTATTATGTAAACAATATCCAAGTGCTGGGTAGCCATATCTTGCCCAAAAAGACCAGCTTCCCTCCGCCACATACCATAAACATGGAATTTTTTAAAAACCGAAAAACTGCTAACTGCTTTATGTGTATCTTCAAGTCAGTTTTTGACTCCTGGTGACTGCCTGGACTAGTCCCTTCAGTTTTCTTTTTTGGAAGAGATTTTTTATTGTCTCTTTCCTAGAGCTGAGACAGAGTGACTGACCCAAGGTGACTCATTTGGCTTCGTGTTGAAGGCAGGAATAAACTCAATGTCTCCCAATTTTAGTAGTATAGTTTGGAATTTTTGTACTGTCACTATAATCATTTTATTTAATACTTTTTACTGATCGCAGCTCAGAGGAAGGTGTTTATTGGTTGTTCATTTTCAGTCCTGATTGATGCTAGAGAGATTTGACATATACAGAGCTCCAGACGATATAAGCAGAAATAGTGGCTGGGTTCAAATAGTATGCACAATCCAGAATAATAAAATGCAATTCCTATGGTCACATAACATGGCACTCCAAGTAAACCATAATTTTGAAAATCAGTAGCACAACCATCTCTATGAAGATAAATCTAAGAGGATTTATCAAATATGTGATTCCAGATACTTTATCATGGGAATTGTAGGATGTCTAGCAACTCAAAGTCACCTGCCTTCCTAAGTCTTTGGTACTATAGCTTTCCTGCTGTTTGTTCTCCATGTCCTTCTATTCTCATTTAATTAAAGATGTTCCCTGCTTTCTCCATCATCACTTTCATGACAGATGTAAACAACTTCAAAGATTCCTGTCATCACTATCAACCTAAAACCAAAGCTAACTGTTGACCATAAGCTTTCTTCCCCATAAAACTGAATCTGTGCTTTGTTTTAATGATTTGCTTTCTGGGGTAAGAAGCACTGCACTCACTGACAAGAAAAAGTCTTATAATGTCAGGCAGCTTAATTACTATGGCTGCAGCATACTGTGATGTAAATTGGTGGTGCTGAGAGTAACAACATGCTAGGTCGCTGG
>NW_015389044.1:67205-73010 GCF_001527695.2 Protobothrops mucrosquamatus | reverse complement strand
ATCTAACAATCAGTCCCTCAATATCTATATCAAATTTCTTTAACGTCCTCCCAAAATTACTGTATCCAAAACATATTAATACATAGACAAAACAAGTTATTATTAAGTTCAAACCTTAATTAGTTTTTTATTCAATCTAACCTCTTATTTAACTGTTTTAAGCCATAAATCAATCCATATCTAATAAGCCTTTTGAACCACATGCTCACATTTCTTGGCAGCTTGGCATCTGAGTCGCATTTACGATTGGTTGCAGTGTCCCACAGTCATATGACCCCAATTTGCTAATTTTTTGCTAGCTTCTGACAAAAAAAAAAAGTCCATTCAGGAAAATCGATTTGCTTAATGACCACATGATCTGCTTGTAAAACCAGTCATAAAAATAAAGTCACTCGGTGACCCACTTAACAACTGCAACAACTTAAAACAAATGCTGGACTCAATTCTGGTCATTAAGTAAGGACTACCTGTACATTTAATATCCTCGTTTGTCTAAAACTCAACTCAGATGCCCCTCTGATTTGGGTAGCTCCATCTCTTGATGACCATACCCTGAAAACCTGAAATAATTGCAGGTTTTCTTACAACAATGGGGGTGTGAGCTTTGTCTTAGCAAAATGATTACAGAATGTATCTGCGTTTATAGCATAGAAATGGTATCGCCCACACTTCCCCAAGGTAGCCAGAATCACTTTCCTTGAAGAGACCTTGTTGACGATTTTATCCATACTCAAGACAGCACCACTTAGCTCTCAGCAGCAAAGGAATTTGAGCGATTGTATATATATATTTTCTGAGCAATATTTAGATTCCCTCCCAGAGATGACAAAACATGGAAGGTTGGACTATCAGAGGGAAGAGGAGATGGGTATGTGTGTGCATTTTCGTGTGTGTGTGTGTGTGTATACAAACAATAACAACGGATTCACAAAAGAGATGGATGTCAAGACTGCTAACATCGGATGTTCTTGCTTGCCATATATGAAGAAGCAAACATGTTTTATTTAGCCTGCATATCACTTCTAGAGTTAAAGCAGACAATGCTAGCATAGCGGCTGGGAAAGTATGCTAGTTAACCATAACAATATTTCAGTACAGCATTGCCAAGGTCAGCTGTAACCGGAGGAGATATGGGAGGGACAGTTCACACTTCAAACTACCCCCACTTGTCCAGCAGCCATTGAGGGGCCTGCAGCAGCAGAGGGCATCACCACCCCCTGCAGTCCAACAGCAGAGAAGACCACTACAACCCCCACTTGCACAGCCACCATTGAGAGGCCTACAGCAGCAGGGGGCACCACCAGCCCCCGCTGGCCAGCAGCAGAGAAGACAGCAGCAACCCCCGCCCAGACGGCAACCTGTGGAAGACCTCCAACGACTCGAGAGACCAGGGTGGGGCCAACTGCAACTGGGGGTACCACGTCGACAGCAGAGAGCTCAGCAGCCGTTGGATCAGCAGGCAGGATGGGGCCAACAGCAACTGGGAGAAGGCGAGGGACGTCGGCTTCTTTCTTTTCTGGCGACTGCTCCCCAGTGTTTGCTTATTTGCTGAATCCCTCCCGTGCTCTTGGGAATGCTTTACGGCTAAGACCATCGGAAATATGTGTTTTCCGATGGTCTTAGGCAACCCCCGTGAAAGAGTCGTTCGACCCTCAAAAGGGTCGTGACCCACAGGCTGAGAACCGCTGCTCTAAGTAGAGAATTCACTTATTTCTCAGAGTAATCCATTCTTTAAGCCAAAGCAAAATAGCTGCTTGATAATAAAGTCTCCAATCCGGAAGTCCAAAACCCCCTCTATCTTTTGAGTCTTGTAGAAGTTTACATTTAATTCTTGCTTTCTTTCTTTGCCATATAAATCTTAATATCATTGCTTTTAAATTATCAAAAAATTTCTTACCCAGCTTTACAGGAACTGTTTGAAATAAAAAAATTAGCTTTGGTAAAATGTTCATTGTAACAGTCGCTATTCTTCTTAACAATGATAGTTGGAGATTTTCCCATTTTTCCAGATCGATTTTTATTTGTTTTATTAGTCTCTCATAGTTATCTTCTTTTAGTAATGAATATTTTGCCGTAAGATAGATACCTAAATATTTAACTTTTTTAACTATTTGAAGATTTGTCTTTTTGGCAAGTTGAGTTTTCTGTTTATCAGTTAAATTTTTTGTTAACACTTTAGTTTTTCCCCTATTTATTTTCAATCCAGCCACTTCTCCAAATTTCTCAATTTTCTGCAGAAGTTTAGGGGCTGTTTCCAAAGGCTCCTCTAAGATAAAGACCAGATCGTCCGCGAAAGCCTGTAATTTATATTTCTGGTCTTTAATCTCGAGACCTTTAATTTCTATGTCTTGCCTGATGTTTCTAGTCAATACCTCCAGAGTAAAAATAAATAGCAGGGGTGAGAGTGGACATCCCTGTCTCATGCCTTTTTTAATATCAAAGCTCTCTGTATAATCTCCATTTATAAGTATCCTTGCTGATTGTTTCTTGTAGATCGCTTGGATTGCTTTAATAAAGTTTTCACCAAAGTCCATTTCCTGTAGTTGTTGAAACATAAATTGCCAATTTAAATTATCAAATGCTTTTTGTGCATCAAGAAATATGAGCGCCATCTGGTTCCCTGGATGATTTTCATAATACTCCAAAATATTTAAAATAATCCTTAAATTGTTCTTTATCTGTCTTTTAGGAAGAAAGCCATTTTGGTCTGGGTGAATAAATTCTATTAAAAAGCTCTTAATTCTTTCTGCCAAAATTGCAGCAAAGATTTTATAATCGACATTTAGTAACGATATTGGCCTGTAGTTTTTAATTTGTGTAGGATCTGTATCTTCTTTAGGTATCAAGGTAATATTAGCTTCAGTCCATGAGTTTGGAACTTTTGTCTGTATAAAAGTTTCATTACACAAATCCTTCAGAAAAGGAGTCACAGTATCTTGTAAGGCTACATAAAATTCTGCAGGTAGTCCGTCCGGCCCCGGTGTCTTATCTTTCTTTTGTCTTTTAATTTCCTCTATGATCTCCATCATTGTTATCTTCTCATTTAACCTCTGTCGCATATTTTCTGATATTTTTGGAAGATTTGCTTTTTTTAAATAGTCCTGAATTGCCTCTTCAGAGATCGTCTCAGCCTTATAAAGTAGTTCATAAAAGGCCTTAACGATTTTTTTGATACCGTCATTATGACAGTGTTCACCCTTTTCATCCAGTAACTTACTTATTGATCTTTTTTCTCTTTCTTTTTTCAGTCTATATGCAAGCCATCTACCAGGTTTATTAGCATTTTCAAAAAAGTTCTGTTTGGCTCGTTTAATCTGTTGTGCCATAGTATCAGTCTCAAGTAGATTTAATTTATGTTTTATTAAGTCCATTTGTATCTTCAAATTTTTCTTTTGTGGATCAGTTTGTAACTCCAGCTCCAATATACCAAACTGTTTTTTCAATTTGGACTGTGTGATTCTCTTTTCTTTGTTCTTTTTAGCAACATAGGTTATAGCTAAACCTCTAAAGTATGCTTTTGCCGTGTCCCAAACATTTTGAATAGAAGTATCTTCCTTTTTATTGATCTTAAAAAAAAATTCCATTTCTTTTGTTGCTAATTGTAAAAATTCTTTTTCCTTCAAAATAGATTTATTCAGAGACCACCTCAATCTTTTCTTAGATCCTTTCCATGTCATTTTAATTGAGTTATGGTCTGCCCAAATATTTGATTCTATTTCAACTTCCTGTATCATAGTCTTCAGGTCATGGGAGATCCATATCATGTCTATTCTTGACCAAGATTTATGCCTGTTAGAGTAAAAGGTATATTGTGTCTTTCCTGGATTCATCTCTCACCATATATCCTGCAAACATAGTTCATCTTTCATTTTTAAACAAGATTTAGATAAAATATTACTTCCTTTCTTCCCTTGTTTATGGCTTTTGTAGTCTCAAACTGCATCCACAATTGCATTAAAGTCTCCCAATATACAAAGACTATGATAGTTTAAGTCCACAAGTTTGTCGTATAGTTGTTGAAAGAATTGCTCTTGTTTCTCATTGGGGGCATATATTGCCACCAACAATATTTGTTTTTGATTCCATGAAATCTCCACCATTACTATTCTTCCTTCCTCATCAGAATAAATTTGTTTTGGATTCAACTTTTCTTTTATATATATCACTATCCCTCTTTTCTTTTGTAATGCTGAAGAGAAATAAAGTTTGCCTAGTTTTGGCTGTTCTAAAATTCTAGAGTGTTGTCTCTTAATATGAGTCTTGTTCTGACCCAGACAGAACAGAACACCGGCTGGTGCCTAGCCAGGTTGTTCAATCCGAGGCAGACAGACTACTCAATAGAAATAATTTTAAAACAGATAAATGTTTATTGCAGAGGAAATACCTGGATCTACGAGGTTACTCCTGGCTTAACACCTCTCTGTTCATCCCCATAGGTAATTTGATGTTGGATTTTCCCCTCTTCTGCCCAAGCGTCACATGGTGGGATGATTATGGGATCTCCAGCCGTGTGGCTGGATGCCATGCACAAGACGAACAAAGAACCCCCAAGTGGCTAGTGTCCAGGAAGTCTCTCAATGCCCTTTAGAAACTCCTCCCACTGACCTATTACTAACATACTGATACGTGCTCTCTAGTTAGGGTTACATAGAGCTATACGAGGTTACATGGAGCTATACGGTCCAGAATACTCCCCGCTTGGAAATTTATATTTCCACTACTTACTAACTGAATAGCAAAAAATATAGCATTAAAGCATACAGTACTCAATGTGACTAAATAGGTAAAACGTGGTATCAAACGTGCATAACTATAAAGTAAATATAAAACATGCACAATTATGCAAAAAATAAGCAAGTGTTACATCAAACAATGCATAAACACAATACATAATTTGAGGTTTGATCTTCTGGTTTATTTATTTATTTATTTATTTATTGGATTTTTACCCCCCCTTCTCCTTGCGGACTCAGGGCGGCTGGTTCAGTCTTCATCAGCAACGGTACCAAATCGGTGATCAGCCTGGTACAAGAGTCTTTGAGTCACAACCTGACTCACGTGGCTTCACGATCTGGACCTCAGCTTGGTAAAGTAGTTCATCAACTGGGTGGGCCCAGTGCACAAGTCCCATGGGCCAATGGTTCTGGTATACCTTCTTGTCTCTAAGTGAGACAAGGTCTGCTTCCTGTAAAAGAAACTGGAACCAAATCTGGAACAGAAAAACTGGAACCCAAAGCTTCTCAGGAACAAAGGGAACTGGATTCACAGGATACTCAGGAACTGAAGAGCCTGGTAAAACAGGAACAGCTGGATCTGGAAACAAAGGAACAGCTGGATCTGGAAACACAGGAACAGCTGGAACTAAAGAATCTGGAACAACAGCTGGAACTGAAGGATCAGGAACAACAGCTGGAACTGAAGGATCAGGAACAACAGCTGGAACTGAAGAATCAGGAACAACAGCTGGAACTGAAGGATCAGGAACAACAGCTGGAACTGAAGGATCAGGAACAACAGCTGGAACTGAAGGATCAGGAACAACAGCTGGAACTGAAGGATCAGGAACAACAGCTGGAACTGAATTTATTTATTTATTTATTTATTTATTATTTATTAATTGTATTTATATCCCGCCCTTCTCCTTTCGGACTCAGGGCGGCTGACAAATGATAAAAAGCTAACAAATTACACCTAGTTAAAATTTGATTAAAATGAAATATTTGAAAATGTCAAATTTAAAAGTAATTAAAACCCCTATAAAATCCCCTAGGCCAGTCCCGCTTGCTGGAACAACCACGTCTTGAG
>NW_015389044.1:51229-66930 GCF_001527695.2 Protobothrops mucrosquamatus | reverse complement strand
AGCTGACTATGCCGAGGCGCTGGAAGCCATAGCCACTCGGTCTTGGACGGGTTGAGTCTGAGTCTGTTCCTCCCCATCCAGACCCTCACGGCCTCCAGGCATCGGGCCATCACGTCAAGGGCATCGTTGGGGTGGCCCGGGGTGGATATGTACAGCTGAGTGTCGTCAGCGTACTGATGGAAATCCACCCCGAAGCCACTGAAGGATCAGGAACAACAGCAGCTGCAGAAGACTCAGGATACTCAGGAACCGAGGTATCTGAAACCACCGATGGAGTATTGAAGATGGCTGCTACTGTTGTCATCAGGGTAGTGAGGACTTCATGTGTGGGTGTGGGTGTCTTTAACGACATAGAGTCCATGATTTCGCGGGGTGCACCAATCATGTGCTCCCACGCTTCCCCTATGCGTGCTTCGCCCATGTGAGATGTATGGGGAAGGCAATTTTTGGCCGTCAGGCATTTGTCAATCACTGGGTCATGGCAAATGTCTTCAATAGTCTGTAAGTCCTTGCAGACTCCTATAAGGTTCATTCTTGGGATGCTAAGGCAAGTGATCAAGACAATCAAAACTATGCCTAATCTGAGGTGCTTCCGCTTAGACAGGCGCTTGAAGCGGATCGGTTGACGTTTACTGGGTGCCTGAAGTTGAAGGTTGGCGCGTTGATCTGAAGCTGGAAGTACATAGCGTTTTGGTCTCTGTGGCATTTGACTGTTTGAACAGACCAAGAACACAGGACTTTCTAGCCAGGTCAATTCTGTTAACTGTGTGGCAAGTTTGGGCCACTTCACTTGATTCACAAAGTTGTTACCTGTTGGCACATGTTGCCATTGTTCAGGACTTAAAGATGTTTCAACTCTTTTCATTCTGTCACCTACATAGACGTAGACATCTCCTTGCTGTCTGTGTAGAAGGTGGTAGACTGTAGTTCAAGGCACAACGTCTTCGCTGTCAAGTTGGTGAGCTTTACAGCCAAAGTGGTACCACATAGTTCTAACCTTGGTACGGTGTGGCCTTCATGTATTGTTAGTCTCGCTTTTCCAAAGAAGACACCGAGACTGCAGCTCTCCCTGCTGTAGACTCTGATGTATCTTATGGTTGCAAACAAGATGACGTAAGTGTGGCTCTCCCCGCTGTAGACTGTGACGCATCTTAAGGCTGCATTTGCCTTCGTTGACACATCTAATGAAGCGTACAATTCTTTCTTTTGCACTGTGGTGGGTGAGCTGGAAACATATGTGCACTGCATTTGCATACTCTTGGGGCATCTTGGAAGTATACTCCATGACTCCCGGTCTTGCAGACATTGTTTGTCTTGTTTGTCCTCTATGGACAAGGCTAAGTTGTTGTGATTCTGACTGTTCTGGAACACTGTTGCTTCCAAAGCAGGTTTGGTTGTCACAAGCGCACAGTGTTCTAGGTGTGGTTTCAGGTGAGGTGCTATTCCATTACTGGGAATGGAGGTGTTTGATATGCTCACCTGGGTTGGGATTTGCAGTTGATCAACACAAACTGTCCCTCCTATGGCCCATCCGAGTTCCATCTTAATGGCTACTGGGGTTCCTGGTGGACCTTTGATTCTGTCATCGGAGCCAATGGACTCTGGGGCGTCTCTTCCCACCATGAGTAGGATTTTAGCTTCAGGATCTAGAGGAGGGATTAAATCAGCTATGTGTGCTAAGTGAGGTATTTTTCTCGCCGCCTCTGGTGTTGAGATTTTGCTGCGGATATCTGGTAAGGTCTCCCATTCCAACACTGATGGTAACCGGAAATGTGAGCTTCCATCTATCGCTTCTATGCATAGACCGGTGATTTTCATCCCCGCCGTGCGCATTTGAACTGTGCACGTATTTATTGCAAAATGCTTCGGTTCACTCGGGAGGTCGAAAAGATCGAAAAAGGCGGGCTTTGCTATAGTAACTTTGCAGTGTGAGTCTAGTATGGCGTACATCTTTACTGCCTTTTCAGGTTGCCCGTCGGGGTAGACTTTTGCAAGACAGACGGGTGAGCATGAAGGAGGGCATGGTGAGTCGTCACATATATCTGTATAGTACGTCCCGTACTGTTTTGGCTGCTCTTCGGAGTCAGTTTGAGTTTCCGTCGTCGAAGTCGCTTGTGTCTCCTCAGAGGGTTTTTTAGTTTCTAGATGTAAGGCTGCTGTGTGCTTGTTACTGTCACACAGGTGGCATTTCACTCTAGCTGTGCAATCTTTGGCCATGTGTTCCATGGAGTCACAGCATTTGAAACATATCCTATTTTCTTTGAGTAGAGTCTTTCGGTCATCTAGGGATTTTTTCCTAAATTCTCTGCAATCGTTTAGAGAGTGTGAGGACTTGTGAATTGGACAAGTCAAGCCTTTTTTAGTTGGACGAGGGTTCGAATGAGCACCTTTTGGTATTCGTTTGTCTGGAGACTTCTTTGGGCGAGGCGTGATGTCTGTTTTGTATACTGAATAGGTGGTTCTGTCCTTCGTAGCTTGGACGGGGCGCTTGACAACATCAGAGTTTTGACTGGTTTGCTTTGTCGTTGGGGACTGAGCTTCTCTGATGGAGAGGTACAGGGGGTCGTTGTAGAAGTCAGCCCTGTCCCTGATAAATTCAGCGAGAATCGCAAAGGGGGGAATTTTGTTTTGGTTGCTTTTCCTGTAAGCTCGAGAAAACTCGATCCATTTTTCAGATATCAACCATGGTAGTTTTTGGATGATAGGATCTTGTGTTCTGAACAGGTCAAGGCAAGCTAATCCCGGCAAGGTAGGATCATGTTGTACTGTCTCCAGTTGAGTAAGGAGCGACGAGAATGTCTTCAGCTGCTGACGTTTGTTGATTCTTATGTTGGGGAAACTAAGAACGTGGTCCAGGAGCGAGGATTCTGTCACTGTGGGTTCACCGTAGTCCTTGTTAAGTGCGTCCCAAGTTTGTACAAGGCCGATGTCAGGGTCACCCAGATGGGCTGCGAAGATGTTGTTCACTGTGATTACGGATTTTGGACCTAGCCAGGCTGTCAGCTGGACAAGTTCTTCATCTGGCCCAGCCCTTTCCTGGTTGATGGCGCGCTTGAAGATGTGCTTCCACAATAAGTAGTCTTTTCCAGGTTTGTCGGAGAATCTTCGTACTCCTCTGGCTGCCAAGTCCAACCTTCTTCCAACGTACATTGGGGAATGCATCGATTCCGTGTGTGGGCTGTAGCTTGGTGGAGGTGGTGCATCGCTCCTGGGAGCGGGGGTGTGCGCCATGTCTGGCTGGTAACCTCCTTTGGCATATTGTTGGCTGAGGGTGTTTTGCCATGTCACATGCGAGGGACCTTGTTGACTTGGTCTGAACTCCTCTGCTGTGGCGTTGAGCTGAGGGAATCCAAATTCCTATGTACTTACTTGTTGGAGGGTCTCTCGTCTTTCTGGTGGAGCGTAGCTGGCTCCCTGGTAGGCTGGCACAGCTGACGGTTGAGGTTCTCCGCTGTGATCAGGTCTGGTGGTGGTTCCTTGGTAGGCTGCCTCCTGTTGGCATAGCAGGGACTCTAGTGTGGCTCAAACTCTTTCAATCTCTTCCCCGAGCGACGGCTGGTTCTGCTGTGGACCCATCCAATTGCCATCAGTGGTGTGGTTCGGCGGGTTCAATGGGGCAGCAATGATAGGAATGTCTTGTTGCACTCCCCGCTGTGTAGCTATTGCCGTTGCTGGTGGACCCATCCGGTTGCCATCAAAGGTATGGTTCGGTTGGTTCAATGGGGCAGCAACGATGGGAAGATCTCGTGGCCTAGTTGTCGCGACATCAACTCTATGGCTGACCGGCACATCTGGTTGTTGAGATTCTTCTGATCATCTACTCAGTCTTGGGGGGCTTGTGGCTGGCTGTGGTCTCACCTGTTCACATTGAAACGCACTTTGGTTATCCACGTAGGCCTGTACTCGGCTACGCCGTTCTTCGTTCTCCAGTTGTTCCCTATTGGACAAGGTGGGCTCCTGGAGTGTTCTCCAAAGGCCTTTTGCCCTTGCCACTTTGTCCGCCACATCTCGTTGGCTTCTTATGAACCCAAGCTCATCTTGAGTGGCCTTCATTCTAGCCTTCCTTATATCTGCTTCGGCTTCTGCTTCAGCTTCTGCTTCAGCTTCTCTTTTAGCTGCATCAGCTTCTCTTTTGACTGCTTCCACGTCTGCATCAGCCTTCCTTTTAGCTGCTTCCGCGTCTGCATCAGCCTTCCTTTTAGCTGCATCAGCTTCTCTTTTGACTGCTTCAGCATTCCTTTTAGCTGCTTCGGCCTTTCTTTTGGCCTTCATTTGAGCTTCTTCTATTTCCATCACCTCCAATTCCTTCTTCTTCAGCTGCTCCTCTTGTGCCACGCGAAAAACTGCTTCGGCAGCGTTAGCATCTATGATTGCTTGCTCTTCTTGTGAAATTCAGGATGCTCGGCTGTGGCGAGAAGATGCTTTCGAATGCCGGGAGGCGCCTGTGACATGCGATTGCTGCGACACGCTGGAATGTGCCTTGGATATGTGGCGAAAAGATGAGGCCCTTCCAGACACGTGGGATGGAGCCACGTGCGACCATTGGGACGGTGCGTGTGAATGGCGGGAAACTTCAGACTCGGCTCTGTCGACCAGTCTGTCCCTCAGGCGAGGCTCGCGCTCTGGAGGGCATTGTGGGCTCTCTAGAAGCTTCTTGCGTTCCTCGTTCAGTAACTTGAGACTTTGCATCTTTCTGTCGACAGTTGAATCTCCTAATTGCTCCTGAATGACCTTAAGTTGCCGTTCGGAGTCCATCCATTGCGCGAAGGCGTCTTCCTTATCTCCTTCCACTGCGTGCGCACGTTCAGGGGAGAGATCCTCTTTTTGCTCTTGGTAGAGTTTGTGCCATCTCTCCCAGCATCTTTCATGGCACTTGTACACGGTGTCCCATTTCTCCAACAGGTTCCACCACATGACTTCAGTTGGCTTTCTTTGTTGTCTCAGATCATAGTGACTCTGAGACGTCTTTGGCCTTGCTGAGGCTTGAGCTTCAGCCTCTGTGTGCGGGTCAAGGCTGGCTGTTTGCAGCCTTTCTCCTTGGCCGGCTGGTTGGGGTGTCTCAACTAGGCTGGTTGGTTGAACTCCTTCATCTAAATCAATGAGCCACTCTGCCATGGCTAGGATAGGTTCAGTACACTTCCTAGCTATTTTGAAGCAAATTTGAAGAACTTCTCTCTTTGACCACTAGGGGTCGCTACTTGCAGATCAGCTTCAGAGGTGCTGTCTGTGGGTGGAGGTGCCACTGGGTGCGTTCTCCTGTGCTTGTGGGTACTTCAGCGTAATTCACCTGTTCACCACTAGGGGTCACTTTCTGCGTATCAGCTACCGGGGTGCTCTTCTTTTGAGGTACACCCTTTATCCACTAGAGGGCTCCCTCTGGGCGTGATTAAAGGCTTGCGTGTAGCTCCTCCTTTAACCACTAGGTGGCGTCTGAAGAGAGGCCAGCCAAATTCTTCCTATTACCACGTTCCTGCTAGTGACCACTGAGAGAATGTAGAGGTACGAACTCCCACCTGGTCGTTAAGTTGCAGGCTGGAACACTTGGTCGTCAGCTTGTGGTAATTAAGCAAGGATTTTTAGCTCTGCTTCCTTCTCCTTAATCCCTCAAACTGGAAGAACTTGGTCTTCAGCTTGAGTGAGTGAATTCTTCATTGAAGTTCACCCTGTGCCCTTTTTGGGGGTGTTGGTAGCTTGGGATAAATTTAGATAACTTGCTCTTTAACTATCAGATTCACTCTGCGTAGTTAGAGGTGTGTGCAGCGAAGTTCCTTCTTTTCCCTCTAGGGGGTGCTTTTAACTTGGCTTGATATAAGCCTGCTATGTGCTGAATTAATCATCAATTTGTTGTAATCTAAGAAAATTTTTACCAAGGTGTCATGTGCAGATTGGCCACCAGGGGATGCTACTGCATTGCTATTGGAGCCTCTGTATACCTTCTTTCCATTGACATAGTTGAAATTCCAAAGGGAGGGGGGAGTTTAGCTTCTTTCACCAGTGCTGTGGCTGTGTGAAGAGGTTAATTACTTAATTGCCCTCCTTGGCAACCTGACAATGGCAAGCAGACAATGAAGGCAGTTTTGGTTGAGAGATTAATTGCCTTTTTATTGCCCTGAAAGGGGGCCCCTCTGCTCTTCTCTCGGCTAGCAAACCCATGAAGAAGAAGCAGATATGTTGTTGCTTTGTTAATCTAAACACTTAAGTTTCAAATCCTTGTTGCATTAGGCAGGATGGGAGACAGGCTTTAATCTTTAGAGCAGTGAAGAGTCAATTGCCTGCCTTTGGTTGCATTCCAAACGTAGAATATAACAAGGGGGGGTATCACCCTTTCCAAGCCTTTACCTGAACTTTAGAGGCAGTTTTAAACAGTTCTTTTGCAAACGGAAATAGGTCTACAGACAGTCTTCTGAAACACTTCTTTCATTGCCCCAAGCTATTTGAAGTTACCGGCAAAGAAAACAAAGCATCTGAATCACACCTTCTTTGAAATGCTGTCTGTCAAACAGATATACTGATTTAACTGTTACAGGCAATCCTTGGAATCAGTCACATCCAGTTACTTTCACATGCAAGAGAGTCTTTGTTTCACTTCTTTAAATTTGCAGATCGGAGGAAAATTAACCACATCAAATTACTGTTCTGACCCAGACAGAACAGAACACTGGCTGGTGCCTAGCCAGGTTGTTCAATTCGAGGCAGACAGACTACTCAATAGAAATGATTTTAAAACAGATAAATGTTTATTGCAGAGGAAATACCTGGATCTACGAGGTTACTCCTGGCTTAACACCTCTCTGTTCATTCCCATAGGTAATTTGATGTTGGATTTTCCCCTCTTCTGCCCAAGCGTCACATGGTGGGATGATTATGGGATCTCCAGCCATGTGGCTGGATGCCATGCAAAAGACGAACAAAGAACCCCCAAGTGGCTAGTGTCCAGGAAGTCTCTCAATGCCCTTTAGAAACTCCTCCCACTGACCTATTACTAACATACTGACATGTGCTCTCTAGTTAGGGTTACATAGAGCTATACGAGGTTATATGGAGCTATACGGTCCAGAATAAGTCTCTTGCAGACAAATTATGTCCATTTTAAGTTTCTGTAGCCTATGAAATATTTTACTCCTTTTTGATGGGGAATTGAGACCATTTATATTTATTGAGTATATTCCAATTTCCTCCATAATTTTAATTATTTCGGGATCTCAATCTTCTAGGTGAGCTTATCTGTCTCTGATCTTTAGGTCTGACGTCTTCCTCTGGTTGCATCTTTTTTGGTATCTCCTCCTCTGTTTGCTTAGAAGTCTCTGCAGTAAACGTTCCCTCTGATCTCTAAAATTCCATATCGCCTTTCTCCAAAAAGGCTCTGTGGTTATTGAAAAATTCCTCTGGTTGGAATGGAGTGTCCAGTCTATATCTTTTCGAGTACCAAAAAATCAGTAGCCCTTCTGGAATCAACCATCTAAAATTCACTCCTCTATCAATCAGTTTCCTTGTTAAAAATTGATAATCTCTTCGTGCTTCCCTTATTTTTCTAGGAATCTGTTTAAAAACTACAAGCTCTTTATCTTTATACTTCATAGGTTGGTCCCTTACAATTCTCAAAATTTCATCTCGTCGATTTCTTTTAAGAAATCTGACGTGGACCTCCCTGGGCACTCTGTTCCTTCTTGCGTAGTTAGAGTTGACTCTAAAAACCTGGTCCAATTCCCTATTCATTTGGTCCTTTTCAATTCCAAGTAAATCCACCAGTAGTCCACTCATCAAGTCTAATAAGTTCTCATCTTTCTCTTCTATCACATTTTGAAATCTTAAGAAATACGATGTCCGTTCCATCTCCATGACTGCCATATTATCTTTCAATTCTGCATTAGATTGTGCCAATCTCTGGTTTTCCTCTTGTAGAGCTACTAATTTCTCATCTACCACTGCTGACTTGTCTTCTATTTTCTGCATTCTTTTTTGTGTATCTATCATCGCCTGCTGAAACGCTTCCATTCTTTGCTCCATCTTAAGGATATCATTCTTCAAATCTTCACAGTTTCTCTCTAAGTCCTTTTTCATATCCATTCTGCAATCCGCAACTGCCTGGAGTATGGCCTGTGTATCTTTTTGTTGAGCTTGTTGGGTTTCCTGGTGTAGAAATGTAGTGATAGATTTTTGGGGGGCCGGACTCACCGAAGTTGAGGCAGGGGCTGAAGAACCCTTTTTCACCCCTTTTGCCAAATTTAGAGTACTCATCTTCAAATTATTATAGTTGTAATTTGTAATCCAATAACAGGCCCGATGGCCACTTTATTTGTAATCCAACATGGAGGCCCACTGGCCAATTGTAATCCACCAAAATGCACAAGAAGGCGAAAGAAGGATAAAAATAGTAGTCCAGTGCCCTCCTATTATCAGGAGACAAGGCCAAAAATAATTTTAAAAAATAGGAGAGAAAAATCAAAATCAAAAGAAGAAGTGAAAATTATCCCAAAAAGAAAAATTATCAAGGAGCCCTAAAAAAAGGGGGAAAAAAGATATGGACAAAGAAGCACCCAAAGTCTCTAGAAAAAGAGTAAGAAAAAATAAGCCAGAAAAGAAAAAAAAAACAAGCCTACAAGGCAACAGTAACCAAGTTTTAATCCCAGCTTTGCAAGATCTTCTTGTGTAGTTTCCTTACTACAGAAAATACAGCCAGTCACAGATAGCAAAAAGCCAGACACTAGGCAAAAAGAAAAACAAAAACCCAAAGCTCTCTCTTGAAGGTCTCTAAAAGATAAGAATGTCTGGGCACACAGCCAAGTGTCTGGGCATTGAGCCAAACTTTGCAGCTGTGTATCCAAGGTCAGAAAAAAAAATATAACCACCAGGGGACGCTGTTTCATTCCCCGTTGTTTGAATAGGGAAAAAAAAAGTTTAAAAAGTGAAACAGCAAGCTAAAGTTCCATAGCAAGGCAATTGAGCTGGCTTCTTCCCCCAAAAAAAGAATATGTATCACAGCAATCTTGCTTTTCCATCCATAATAAAATATAGTAAGATCTTCTACTTTAATTCCATTGAAAAAGAGTTCAAAAATTTTATAGTAAAGCTTAAACCGCCGCTTTAGGGGAGGGGGGGGAACCAAAAACCCCTTCTCCCTCCCTTGAGCTTCCAGCTTCAGCTCAAAGGCAGGCAATTTATTTCAAAAGGTCCAGTTTGCCATAAATATTGAGGTTATCTCACCCGGAGCAGTTGCTTGTTCTCAATCAGCTGTCTTCTGTCTCCGACGATCAGCTGGTGATGGCGGTGATCACAGAAGCACTCCGCCCTTCTTTTGCCGGTTCCAGGGGCTGTTTTGAGTTCAGAGAGCCGGCTACCACCGGCTCTCCTTCCTCAAAGGTTCACCCCTCGGTGGCCACCCCTCCAGGGTGGAATTCAGTCCAGATGGGCCCACCAGCGAAAGAATTCTGGACCCTGGGGATGGAGAAACGTCTCCAGGGTCTATAGTCAGCTCGTCACCGGTCCCCAGTTTTCTTAATAGCCCCAAGTCTCCCTCCCCCAAGCAGAAACCAGCTCTGTAGAAATGCAGATGTAAACCATCCAGGAAGGTTGGAGGCCCCCAGCTAGAAGATTAAGAAGACAAAGACACCTAAAATCTACATACCCCACCCAAACTCTAAGACAGGACATAATAGGATTAACCCACAGATGCCAAAGGGACACAGGTCAAAATACATGACACAGGAAATACAAAGCCTCAAACAGGAACAGGAAACAATCTCAAGAGCCCGAGAGGGTATAAAAACCCACTCCCTACATGTGCTCTTTTCTCTTTTCTTCCAGAGCCATCTTTCTGTCTGGCTCTCCTCTCCAATAAACTGCAACCTTCTTTCTAAAGCAGTCGCCATGTTGTTTATTCCCGGCTTGGACTGAACCATGACGAAGACTTTTCCTTCAACACGTTCAAAGTTACAACAGCACTGAAAAAAGTGACTTATGAACCCTTTTCACACTTATGACTGTTGCAGCCTCTCCATGGTCACATGATCAAAATTAAGATGCTTGGCAACTGACTCATATTTATGATGGTTGCAGTGTCCCAGGGTCATGTGATCCCCTTTTGCAATCTTCTGACAAGCAAAGTGTGGAAAGAAAAGTCTTCATCCTGGTTCATACAAGCCGGGGATAAATAAGCAACATGGCGACTGCTTTAGAAAGAAGGTTGCAGTTTATTGAAGAGCCAGACAGCAAGATGGTTCTGGCAGGAAAGAGGGGGGGGGGAAAGGGCTGAGTACATGTGGGTAGTAGGTTTTTATACCCCTCTCGAGCCTTTTGTTTAAAGTAGTTTCCTGTTCCTGTTTCAGGCTTTGTATTTTTTGTGTCACGTATTCTGACCTGAGTCTGGGTGTGCCTTTCTGGTATTCTTGTTGTTGGTGGGTTAATCCTATTATATATCCTGCTTCCCTGGTGCTAGGGCTAATGACTCCTAGAGTTTGGGTGGGGCATGCAGATTTTAGGTGTCTTTGTCTTCTCCTAGCTCAGTGGTGGCAAACCTATGGCACACGTGCCAGAGGCGGCACTCGGAGCCCTCTCTGTGGGCACTTCTCTGAACTGCTGGTGGCGGGCTGCGGAGCCCCAGAGTGCGCCAGTCGAGGGGCTGGCAGGCTGTGTCTGCTGACGGACACTGTCGGCCCCCATGCACTTGCTGGCCTCTGTGTGCGGGGCTGTTGGTGTCAGGCAGCAGTTGCCCCAGCCCCTGCCTTGCCTTGCCCTGAGATAATGGCACCCCCACTCTGCCTCGCCTCACCCCACAGGACGAGCCTCCTACCCACCACCCCACCTGCCAGAGACACCCTGGATGTCCCCCAACCCTGCCCGGCCCCCACAGGCGTCCCTCCTCTCGAGCAACATCGAGGTGACCACGCCCACCTTGGCCACACCCACCCAGTCTGCCATGACCACCACAGCCACGCCCACTCAGTGGGCCACGCCCACCTGGCACCCGGCAATAAATAAGTGGGGTTTGGGTTGCAGTTTGGGCACTCGGTCTCTAAAAGGTTCGCCATCACTGTCCTAGCTTCTAGCTCCAACTTTCCTGATGGTTTACATTTGCATTTGTATACAGCTGGCTTCTGCTTGGGACAGAGACTTGGGGGCAGGGTTGGTTTCTGCTTTTAAAATCCTTTTGAGGAAATATATTTTTCTGCCCTTTTAATATTTCCTTCTGTTGGAAGAAAAGTCTTCATCCTGGTTCATCCAAGCTGGGAATAAACATGGCAACTGCTTTGGGAAGAAGGTTGTAGTTTAATGGAGAGGAGAGTCAGACAGGAAGATGGCTCTGGCAGAAAAGAGAGGGAACACGTGTAGGGAGTGGGGTTTTAATACCCTCTGAAGCCTTTTGTTTTGAGTTGTTTCCTGTTACTGTGGCATGAACTTTGAACTGAGTCTGAGTGTGCTTTTCTGGCCCTTGGTATCTGTGGTTTAATCCTATTATGTTTCCCTGGGGCTGGGCTAATGACTNCAGATTTTAGGTCTTTGTCTTCTTAATCTAGCTCCAACTTTCCTGAATGGTCTGCATCTGCATTTCTATAGAGCTGGTTTCTGCTTGGGGGAGGCAGACTTGGGGCTATTAAGAAAACTGGGCATGCTTTCCTGCCTCTTCAAGATCCTGAGGAAATATATTTTTTCCTGCCCTTAATATTTCCTTCTCTGGGGGGGGGGGGGTGACTTCCCACAATCCCCGCTTTGTGCCATAATGGTGTGGATGACACACTTTTACTGGCACAAGATTAAAATTGATCTGATCAGGAATACTTGGTTGACAAGCTTTTAAACTGTTAAGCCACAAAAAAAGAAGACACTAATGGAGGCAACCAGAAAAAGATCCCTTCTCCCAAAAGGGGAGCTTCCAACCCATAAAGTTCTAAAAGTCAGGGCAAAAATTTTGTTAGGTGGAAAAGAAATTTATAGTGTCCAATATTCTGTGCCAATCATTTTCAAATGTTGGATGTCACTTTTAGCTTCCAGTCAGGTTTGCACATTCCTCCCAAAATTCTTCACAGCCATGGTTCTCCTCAGTACACAACCACTGGCTGCCCATTTTCAAGGGTCCTGCCTTAGCTCTTAGTTCAGTGCATCCAGGTTTGTAATGTCCAATTCAGTTTAGCCAGTATGCCAGGCTATTAAATTTTGTCTTAAATTGCACATAGTGAGCTCTAGGAATCCCAATCTGAGTCCACCAGTGCAAGATATTCAGGACTTAAGTCTGGGGATCTCTTTCCTGCTACTTTCTCAGTCAGGGCATAAGAATTGCAAATCACCTGAGGGGGCCTGGTTCCCTCCCCCTTGGAATTTGCTGGCAGTTGTGCCCACAAAGCTTTGGTGCAATAGAGCAAAAATCAGCCTGGGGAACTTTACTGAAGGTAGGTGAAAGAGACCCAAGTGTGATTATGAATGGTGTGTGTGTGTGTGTGTGCAGCTACTAATACAAAACAGGCAATACAAACATTCTGGATAATTTTTTCCCTCCCACCAGACAGAAGTCCCAAGGTGTTCAGTACTTGCTGTGCCAACTATTCCCAAATGCCATCTCTCCATGAATCCATTCAACTGGCATGTTACAATACAAATGGGGCAAGAAAGAAAACTTTACAATGACTTCCCACCCTCCCCCCATAGTCTTTCTAATTTTTTTCTGAGGCTTCACATGGGACTAGTGGCTCCAGGATTTCTTCCTTCCTCTGCAGTTTTTCACAGGTATCTGGGGGAATGGTAGGATTTGGGAAGATGTTCCACTCAGGTTGCATGGTGGCTTTTTAGTGAATGGCTGGATTCAAAACTCAATTACATGGCTCAAATGGATGGAGGCAGCGTCTGGGTCAGTGTGCTCTGCTTCCAAAGGTTGGGGGGGGGTCGTCTATGCAAGGCTGAAAGATATAAAAACAAGGTCTCCCCCCCTTTCTGGGTGGACTCTCCCAGGAGAGGCAGACAAAAGGTATGGAGAACAAAGGACAAGAAAAAGAGAAGTACATGAGGGTGAGGGGGGGGGGTGACTTGCAGGCAGAGTTTGAAAAGGCATCAATATTGCAGTGGTCAAAGAAACAGATAGGCAGACAAAATGAAGACATCCCAGATGACAAAAGAAAGGATGGATTCTGGTAAAAAAACAACAAAATGAAATGGTTCACTTCTGAACTTGAACATTTGCAACATGTTAAAGACAAGGACTTGCACCTTGAAAAAAATTCTGGGCAGCTTGAGATTGCTGAAAGCTCCAAATAATTTTAAAAGCCTAATATTTTAAGGTGTGCAACTTTCCAGGGGCAGGATAATCTACCTTTAACATTTATTCTAAAATAGATCACATTATTTTAGAGATTGAAAAATGCTTATGTGTTTCAGGAAAAGCTTCATAGTAGTTTCACCAATTAGTGATAGGATAAGAAAAGTAACTTAAGAAGAAGATTATTTCCCCACACAAGCAAACTTGAGCTTTAGGAGGCTCTTGTAGCTAGACACACATTTTTCAGGAAAGGGATAGATAGATAAAACACATACAGTAAATGCAAGTGAAACTTTTCCAGCAGAAGAGCAACAAAGATGATTAGGGTACTGGAGGCTAAAACATATAAGGAACAGTTGCTGGAATTGGGTATGTCTAGTTTAACGAAGAGGAGGACGAGGGGGGACATGATAGCAGTGTTCCAATATCTCAGGGGCTGCCACAAAGAAAAGGGAGTCAAGCTATTCTCCAAAGCGCCTGAAGGCAGGACAAGAAGCAACGGGTGGAAACTAACCAAAGAGAGAAGCAACCTAGAACTAAGGAGAAACTTCCTGACAATTAGAACAATTAACCAATGGAACAACCTGCCTCCAGAAGCAGTGAATGCGCCAACACTGGAAGTTTTTAAGAAGAAACTGGACAGCCATTTGTCTGAAATGGTATAGGGTTTCCTGCCTGAGCAGGAGGTTGGACTAGATGGCCTCCAAGGTACCTTCCAACTTTATCATCATCATTATCATCAGATAAACTTAAAACAATCCCTCCTGGTAACTTTGGGCTGTTCTTAAGAGTACAGAGAGAGAAAGGGGGAAAACAAACAAACAAGCACATTTTTCTTCACTCTGTTGGCCAGACAAACAGAGTGAGGGTATTTCCTTTTTTGGGGGGGTGTGTGTGGCTTATTTTAAGCAGAATTTCTAGCAGAATTTTAAAAGTCTTTTATCTTTGGGTTAGAAACAATAAACAGTCACATTTACCTCACACACAAAGACTTTGATACACATATATACACAAAGACAAGGAAAACAGAAAGGGAAACAGAAGTCTTAGTTTTACACATCCTAGTCATTCCCACCATAAATCTCAGATAACTCAAATTAGGGAAGGCACAATCTTAAACATACCAGTGGTTGCATAGAGAGAGAGAGAGAGAGAGAGAGAGAGAAAGAAAGAAAGAGAGAATCACTATTTCTTATTTTCCCTTTAAGTTACCTTTATTTAGCCAAATTTGGTTCCCAGCAAAACCCTGAGCAAAGCCCATTTCTTACATATTTCTCTTGCTCTTCGTTTTGAGTAAATCTCCTAGGGGGGGTCCTAATTGTCACCTTTGAACTGCCGCTTCCCATGTTCCCTCTCAGATGTGGGGCTCATTTTGGCTCAGTCAGGTACAAAAGGGAAAAAAAACTGGTTTTTCAGACGAAAAAGCATCCGGGGAGGACTTCGGTTCCCTGACAAAGTACCCTTACCTCCTTCCCTGGGAACTATTTGTCACGGTTTTCGGACTCCTCATTAGTCCGGGAGGACCTGCGTCTTTTTGAAAAGCGATGAGTACTGACCCCTCCTTTTCTGTCATGGTTTTCAGACCCCTTGTGTGTCTGGGAGGACCTGCGCTTGCTTTTTTCCAAGCGATGAGTACTGACCCCTCCTTTTCTGCCCCCCTCACCTTCTGAACAGGGCTTTGCTTACAGGGCCTTACCAGCTGGTTGCCCAAATCCAATTCTTTCATTCACTCATTCCATTCCATTTTCACACAGCCTCTCCCTTTTCCCTAACAAAGGGTTGTGCGCTCTGGCCAAACCCCCATGCTTTCCAGGGTCTGCCACTTGAACAGATCCTTTCTGCAGCTAGGAAAGACCAGAAGGAGCAAAATCCAACTGTGATTGGGAAAAAAAGGGTCTTCTCACTCACTCACACAAATATACACACATTTCCTTTGTTCCCCTGGGCTTTAAAGTTAAAATTTAGAGGTACTCACCTTCGCCTTCTTTCCAAAGCAGCCCTTGAGCTCAAACCCAAAATTCCCTTTACTACCCTGGCTCCACATGGGCAGGGCCTGGGAAACCCATCCACAGACACAAGGGGGTCTGCTGCCGGCAAGATGGGGCTTACCAGTCTCAGTCCAATGGAGAGGTTAGCTTGGAGTCCCATTCTGGCATGCCAAATTGTTGGAAGAAAAGTCTTCATCCTGGTTCATCCAAGCTGGGAATAAACATGGCAACTGCTTTGGGAAGAAGGTTGTAGTTTAATGGAGAGGAGAGCCAGACAGGAAGATGGCTCTGGCAGAAAAGAGAGGGAACACGTGTAGGGAGTGGGGTTTTAATACCCTCTGAAGCCTTTTGTTTTGAGTTGTTTCCTGTTACTGTGGCATGAACTTTGAACTGAGTCTGAGTGTGCTTTTCTGGCCCTTGGTATCTGTGGTTTAATCCTATTATGTTTCCCTGGGGCTGGGCTAATGACT
>NW_015389044.1:48517-51063 GCF_001527695.2 Protobothrops mucrosquamatus | reverse complement strand
CAGACAGGAAGATGGCTCTGGCAGAAAAGAGAGGGAACACGTGTAGGGAGTGGGGTTTTAATACCCTCTGAAGCCTTTTGTTTTGAGTTGTTTCCTGTTACTGTGGCATGAACTTTGAACTGAGTCTGAGTGTGCTTTTCTGGCCCTTGGTATCTGTGGTTTAATCCTATTATGTTTCCCTGGGGCTGGGCTAATGACTCTTAGAGTTTGGGTGAGGTATGCAGATTTTAGGTCTTTGTCTTCTTAATCTAGCTCCAACTTTCCTGAATGGTCTGCATCTGCATTTCTATAGAGCTGGTTTCTGCTTGGGGGAGGCAGACTTGGGGCTATTAAGAAAACTGGGCATGCTTTCCTGCCTCTTCAAGATCCTGAGGAAATATATTTTTTCCTGCCCTTAATATTTCCTTCTCTGGGGGGCTGACTTCCCACAAAAGTCAATGGGGAAGCCAGATTCACTTAACCATTGTGTTACTGATTTAACAACTGCAATGATACACTTAACAACTGGGGCAAGAAAGGTCGTAAAATGGAGAAAACTCACTTAACTATCTCGCTTAGCAACAGAAATTTTGGGCTCAATTGTGGTAGTAAGTCAAGGACTAATATATTTCTTTCTCTATGAGGATTGTGTAAGCCTCCCAGAGCCAATAAAAGGTAGTGAGCGGCCATATAAATTCTCTAAATAAATAAATAATCCTATTGGCTGCCAAAGTCAGGGGAACATTTAGGGCAAGGTATTATATTGTAGGAGGGAAAATAAATTAAAATCCATACACAGAAATAATAGCCAGATCAGTTTTCTCAGATGTATCTTGTACAAATATAAGGGGAGAATTTGGAAAAAGAGAAATGCCCAGCTTTCATATGCTTTATAAAGAACTATGCTTGCAAAAGCAGAAGTTGAGACTTGAGCAGGCATTTTTAAATTATCCAGTATTTTTTTGTTTCTTTCCTGCCAGTGCAACAATTAGAGAAGGAGAAGACTGGAGAAATACTAATTACAACAAAGTTACGTCCTCTTTAGTTATGTGATGAGCTGAATGTCCCTGGGGCTGTAACCCCTAATTGACATTTAGATCTTCAAGCTCACTGGGGAATTCTGGGAGTTGAAGTCCACCCATCTTAAAATCCCTGAGCTAGAGAAACACTGTTAAGAGTCACACTATCACCGCTACAAATAACAGGAACAGGGACAGATTTCTATAGTGGCTGAAGAACATATAGGCTTTTCTCCTTTTGGTCCTAATCCTGGGCCACACATACTCTGGCAACATTTTTTTTTTAATCCCAGGCCTGTGAGTGAAAGGAACTCGCTATTTTTAGCTCTATTGCTGTTAAAGCTTCATTAAGCTTGGCCACCCATCATCTTAGGAGGAAAGTGGTGATGGCTGGGAAAAAGATTCAGGAGAGGGGTCAGCAATTGGGATAGCAAATTTGATGCCAGTCCAGCTTCTGCCAGCTCCAGGATGGTTGGAGAGGACTTTGACTCATTAATGGAGAAAAACCATAAATGTGACTAGTGAAGAAATGTCCTATGCAAGTCACCAAGTGATGCCGACAGGGATGATAGGGAGTGGCTACGAAATTGAGGTAATATACAGTTTGGCCTAGTGAAGGGGTAGGCAACCTTGGCTCTTTTATGACTCGTGGACTTCAACTCCCAGAATTCCTGAGCTAGCCGGCTCAGGAATTCTGGGAGTTGAAGTCCACGAGTCATAATAGAGCCAAGGTTGCCTACCCCTGGCCTAGTGGTTAAAATGCTGGCCTAGAAACCAGGAGACAGTGAGTTCTAGTCCCACCTTAAGCTTGAAAGCCAGCTGGGTGGCTTTGGGCCAGTCACTCTCAGCCCAACCTCTACCTCACAGGGTGGTGGTTGTGTGGAAAATAGGAAGAGGGAGTATTAGATATTTTCTCTGCCTTGAGTCATTTATAAAAAATAATAAAGGTGGAATAAAGAAATGACAGTGATTTAATTCTGCTCTGAGCTGGCTAAATTACATCAACACACCTCTCTCTAGTTCTCCCTGTATAATATATGGGATGATAAGTGTGACTTTTTATCATTAAAAGTCATTATTGGGGCTGAGGAACATCTGGCTTGAAGGCTGGATGTTTTTCAAACTTTCCCATCTAACTTGTGTGGTTTTAGGAAGGGGGGGGAAATGGGGACAGTAAAATGGACTCAGTGGAGAATGCCTTGAATGCTCGTTGTCATTGTCCAAACATCATAATGGTGGTGGGGGAGAGGTCTAAAGCAGGATTCCTGGGGATTCCTCTGCCCCCTTATATTTCTGTTGGAAAAGTCCGGTCCCAGAAAGCTGCTTCTTTGAACAATGTGAATGCATATTGTGGGAAGTCAGAGCCCCAGAGAAGGAAATATTAAAAGGGCAGAAAAATATATTTCCTCAAAAGTATTTTAAAAAGCAGAAACCAACTTTGGCTCCAAATCTATCTCTCTGCCCCAAGCAAGACCTAGCCCCATACAAATGCAGATGTAAAACCATCAGAAAGTTGAAGCCAGAGCAATCAAGAAGACAAAGAGAAAA
>NW_015389044.1:43962-47992 GCF_001527695.2 Protobothrops mucrosquamatus | reverse complement strand
AAGCCAGAGCAATCAAGAAGACAAAGAGAAAATCTGCATGCCCCACCCAAACTCTAGGAGTCATTAGCCCCATCACCTGGGAAGCAGGATATGATAATAGGATTAAACCACAGATATCAAGGCCTAGAAAAACACTCAGAAATATCCTCAAAGTTCATGCCACAGGAACAGGAAACTATTCCAAACAGGGCTAGAGAGGATATAAAAACCTACTGCCCATGTGCTCAGTCTCTTTCTTCTCTCCTCTGCTCTTTCCTGAAGAACCATCTTTCTGCTTCTGCAATAAACTGTAACCTTCTTCCCAAAGCAGTCGCTATGTTTGCTTATTTATTCCCGGCTTGGATGAATCAGGATGAAGACTTACTTCTATCAATTTGCAGCAAGTTATCTGGCATTTTCTACAGCCCCATGTATGCTTTCAAAATGATTCAAAAGGTGCTTTGGACTCTGCATGAGCACACGGTGCCTCTTTGCTCTTCATTCAAGCAGCTGTGTGTTTTTTCAGGATTTTATGGAAGCTTGAAAGACGTTGCTGCAGCTTTAAGAACTGCATTAAGTTTAAGGACTCTTTCAGGGAGCTACATGGCCAGCCTGGCTGGGAAAGATAGGTGTAGTTTGGCAGAGCAGGTAGTAAAATACCTAAGGATCTTTTGCAAAAAACGACAGAAATAAAAGCTGAGCAAAGGAAAGAAATTTCTTAACAATTGTGATTTCACCTATTATCACCAGATGGCAACACCAAATGCTTCAATGAACTTCTCAATTTTCAATCCTCCCTTAATGAAAAAACTTCCCCTACTAAAAGCCGATTCTCTGATCCTAATTAAATGGATATTTGAAGTTTTAAAAAAGAAAAAAAAAACTAAAGACTCTTCTAGTAATATTTTAATTTTGTTTTTCATTTTCAACTCAAATCTTGCTTCAAAATTTACAATTGCATGTTTTAGTAGATGAACTGAATTTTGATTTGTAATCAGTGGCTTATAGCTGATGCTTAAATCATGTTGCAAAATATGGGACATTGAAAATATTTTGATGCGAGCAACCTTCTTCCCAAATGTCCCTGCCCTTTAGATGTATTACAAATAGCTACATTCAGAATTCCCATCCATTTTTGTTTTTGTTTTTTAGTTTTTTTTTTAGTTTTTTAGTCATTGGTATCCCTTTATTATTTTTACAAATAACTCCAAGTGGCAAACATATCCAACACACCTTCCTCCTCCTATTTTCCCCACAACTCTATATAAAAAGCTAAGGAGGAGGGTTGCTTAATCTGCAAACCTGCATAACTGTTGGGGGCGAAGCCAGAGGGAGAAGTCAAGCAGGGACTTAGTCTTTAATCTCTATGTGGACACAAAAGGGCAAAGTCTGAAATCCCCCCCCCCTCAAATACCCTTGAACCTTATATAGTTTGGCCCAGATGCTAACTGTCAGTTTGAGAAGATTCCTGTGTTATAAAATAGCCAATTGAACTCTTTTGTGTGTATATCTGATTGTTTGTGTATATCTGATTGTTTGTGCCTGACAAACAACAAATCCATTTCCCATTGCATTCTGTCTGTGTAGGACAGAATTGCAGATCTGAGATTCTGTATCCATGGTGCCCCCAACCTTCTTTTTTTTGCAGCACTTGGAGATTCTCTAATCGAACACATTGAACACTAGTTTCCTACAATGTTTTGAAGTAAAAAAAAAATACTGTAGTCAAGGATATACTGTAGTTTAAAAAAGAATACACAGAAATCAAAATTCCTCCCCAAAACTGATCAGGGAAAACAGAAAACAGTAGCCTTGAGAGTCATGACCCCTCCCCTGCTTTGGTAGTAATAATCTGAATTTATTGCCTGCCCCTATGTTAAATGTACCTCTTGGCTATAAAAATGCCCTGTTACTGTGATGGGTTGAGCACCCTTTCCTCCTGCTCTGAGATAATTAGCTGTTTGATAGGCATTAGGTACGGTCTTTATTATTAAGACCAAAGGGGTCTACGTGCTTGACTGGGTTGCCCTCTTCATTTTATGACCTATGGGCAGGACCTTTGGAAGACCCAAGGCTGAAGCTTCTTTTGAGGATAACCACAGGGTTGTGCTCTCCATTTTATGACCTACAGGCAGGACCCAGGGCTGAAGCTTTTTTTGAGGCTTGCCCGCCCATCGTTTCTCAGAATGTTGTTTTGGTCAACACCTACCTCCATGAGGGAAGTCCTTTTTTCTCATCTCCCACAGAAGAGACCTGACTGGGGATTAAAAGACAAGAGGCACATTTTGATGGCCTGATAAGCAAATAGACTTGCAACCTGATAATTTACGTTGCTGAACTTCTACAGGTTGTGTATACTCAAGCTTCAGCCTGGAAGATACTTTGAAGATAGCCAGCTTAATTTTTAAGTATTTTTTGCTTTGAGCATTTTTTGCTTAGCTAGCCAGAATGGCACTACTTGTACTAGAGGGAGATAAGGACCAATTTGGGAAACAATAGCAAAAGTGGGGTTTTTTTTAGAAAAAGAAAGATAAAGCAACTGAAAGAGAGGTAGGGGACTTGAGTCTTGCTCAAATTGCCAAAGGGCATATTAAGGTCACCTTGACAAAGCAGGAGTGTAGAAACCTGCAAACAGGATATGGATTTTCCTTAGAATAACTGAAAGCAATGTGTAAAAATAAAGACAAACTATGTCACTGTGGGCTTTTGAACTGGCTTTCTATTCCTTAACCTGCTTCCGTTCCTTACATTTCAATCTTTTCTGTGAAGATTGTAAACAAGCCTCAACAGCCTACTGATTTATTTATATCCCGTCCTTATTACTTTTTGTCAATAGCTCAATGTGGTGAATATACTTAATACACTTTTCTTCTCCTATTTTGAACACAAAGAACAACCCTGTGAGACGGGTTCAGCTGAGAGAGGACTGGTCCAAAGTCATCTAGTTCACTTTCACAATTAAGGTAGGACTAGAACTCACCGTGTCCTGGTTTCTAGCCTGGTGCCTAAACCACTTGACCAAACTGGTTTCTTTATCGTTTATAATATTATACTTCAAAGTACTGGAAAGAAATCTGGATCTGTCCTGTTATTGGGACTTTGCGCATTACACTGTTTTGGGTTTTGCTTGAAAATGACTGAAAACACGTGAACAATCGATGAATCCCATCATTTCTACTGTCACATCACCACATTACAAAATGTATATACTTCAAATATTATTTTTATTCTTTCTTTTTTTGTAAACAAAAGTAAAATTACTTCAAAGATTGACTTTAAAATTAGTGTTTTATAGAATTCCCTGAAATTTTGCCTAGAAATAGATCCTGTAAGCTACATATAGCTTCGGAACGCATGTTCAATTAAAAATGCACATATATGCCATTTCATTCAATCAAATTTGTTCTCAGTAGAGTGCACTAGAAAGTCTGCAAATAGCATCACAACCCAGCTCCACATGCTTCCCATGTAAGCGACATGGGACACTACAGTACTTTTACTGTAGTTGATGTTATTCACTGAAAGAAACACATTTTTTGAGAAACATTTACCCTCCTGTAACTGGGACTCTGGGAAAAGGAAAGGCTGCCACTGCCAAAGTCTTCTGGAGTGAGGGCCAGCTTGGCTGCACAAAGGATCCCCACCGGCATAAGTTCCTAGCTGCCCCCCTGGAAAGCTTTTAAACCTTTCAAATCAGGGTCTTTCTCTGCCCTCCCCATGGCATCTCTCATTGGTTCGCTGCCAAAAGGAATGGTCCTCACTAGCCTTTCCATCATTGGCCACTAGATGGCGTGGGGAGGTGGCAAATGGCCCAGGCAGGAATCTGTTTTGTGGATTTGCTCTGGGGCACGAGTCGGCAACCCGCGGCTCCGGAGCCGCATGCGGCTCTTTCAGCCGTCTCCTGCGGCTCCCTGTCCTCAGCCACCATTTGCAGTCCGGGAAAAAAAAAGTAGGGCTAAAAAAAATTCAACCAATCAATTCAAACTTCTCACGAAGTTTGAATTGATTGGTTGAACTTCTTTGGTTTGTGGGACTGCCCACAAACCTCTTT
>NW_015389044.1:28974-42728 GCF_001527695.2 Protobothrops mucrosquamatus | reverse complement strand
GCCGCCCGGCCCCACCTCGGTGCAGGCAGCCGCGGCCCTTTGCCGTCCTCCTGCTGCCACGGGGCTCTCTACCACCCGGCCCCACCTCGGCCCGAGCAGCCGCGGCCCTTTGCCGCCCTCCGCTTGCCGCTGCTGCCGCGGGGCTCTCCACCACCCTGCCCCACCGGTGGCGCCTTCCTTGGACCGGGCAGCCGCGCCCGTTCGCCGCCCGGCCCCACCTCCTCGCGGGCAGCCGCAGCCCTTTGCCGTCCTCCGCTTGCCACCACTGCCGCGGGGCTCTCCACTGCTCGGCCCCACCGGTGGCGCCTTCCTCGGCTTGGGCAACTGTGCCCCTTCGCCGCCCGGCCCCACCTCGGCGCGGGCAGCCGCGTCCCTTTGCCGTCCTCCTGCTGCCGTGGGGCTCTCTACCACCCGGCCCCATCTGGGCCCGGGCGGCTGCGGGCCTTCACTGTCCTGCCGCCGCTGCCGTGGGGCTCTCCAACGCCTGGCCCGACCTCGGCCCCATTGGTGGCGCATGGCCGGGGGGGGGGGGAAGACAGCTCCGGAGGGAGGCAGCCAGAAGCCGGCGGTCCCAGTCCGTCCGTCTTTCCCCGGCCGCAGGAGAAGGGGAGGCGCAGGCTCTCCACTCAGTTGGGCAAACGTCCGCAACCCAGTTCAGCACCCCGACGACCAGCTGGACCGGCTTTCGCTGCTTTTTTGCAAATGAATGCAAAAGTTTTCGGGGTTTTGCTCGCCTGCCCGCCCAGGTGGAGAGCCTGCGCTTCCCCTTCTCCTGTGGCCGGGGAAAGAGGGCCGGCCCCGAGCCTGTCCTGGAGGACTTTTTAGGCCCCGGATACCCCCCCCCACCCCCTCAGCCCAGGGCCAGGCACTGCAGCTCCGCAGCAGGAGGGAACCCTCTGGACCTTCAGTTTTCCCAGCTTGCCAACGAGGCTTGCAAACTCGGCTCCTGCCAGGGAAGCTCCTTCCCCAGAGCCCGTCCCAAAAGGAGCTGCTTCCCTGGCAGGAGCCGAGTTTGCAAGCCTCGTTGGCAAGCCGAGAAAACCAAAGGTCCGGAGGGTTCCTGGGCTGACGGTCGAGGGGGGTGGGGGGTATCCGGGGCCTAAAAAGTCCTCCAGGACAGGCTCTGTTGAAGCAGAATTCAAATCACAGGCATTGAGGAGTTTTAAATATTCAAACCAAGAAATCAGACTCCGTGAAATCAGCGAGACTTCCCCCGCGTGGTATGCATAACGTTGCCCCTCAANGAGGGGTCGCGCAGGGACTGTTGATTGGGTGAAGCGAGTGGGGGCGATTCCATGGGAGAGAAGAGTCGGGGCATTATCTCCATGGTTACGGGGGAACACAAATCACAGCGGAGCTTTCATCTCGTGCTGTTGCATTCATTTACCATATTTTTACCTCGCTTTTTGGCCAGTGCACTCAATTTAGAATCAAGCCCCGTTATGTGTGTGCGCATGCGCGCGCATGCGCGCGCGCACGCACGCATTTTGCGGCTCCCAGGTTTTTTTTTTGTGAGGGAAACGGGTCCAAGTGGCTCTTTCACCATTTTAGGTTGCCGACCCCTGCTCTGGGGCTTCTGTTTGGGAAAGCAAGAAAATCTAGTTTGAATGGCAGCAGAATTTGGCTTCTCTTAAAGACCAGAAGGGCCCTGCATGATTTACACTCTTTATTTTCAGATAGCAACCTTTTAAAAAAATATTATTTTTTATTAATAGAGTAAAAGACAAATCAAAAGAAAAATACTGTAAGAAATGCATTTATCCTTTGCCCCAGAGAGCAAAGCTTCTGTAATTGTACGTTTCCATCATGGCTCTTGGCTCTGTTCTGCCCAGTTTCACCACTGCTTCTTTGCAGTGAATCACCTCCTCCTCAAACTGAGCCTCTTGGAATTTGTTGGATTACATTTCCTATAATCTCTGGTTTTTCTCTCAGGTTTTGGATTAGGGTAGATGGAGCCTCTCGCTATTTTTGTACATGTACAGATCCCATCTTTTGTTTTGCATTGTGTTTTTATTGTTCAGTGTATTGTGACCTTCCAGAGTTAGTTGGGAATTGGGTGGTACCTAAACCTGCTAGGAATGATAGCAATTGTAGAGTTGTAAGCACATCTGGAGATTGTGTTTCTTTCTCTCTCACACGTACTTGCAAATACAGGCACATAATTGCCTTTGTTCTAAGCTAGAAGGCCAGGGAACTCCAGTAGCTTCTCTCATTCCAGTCATTCCAGCAACATCATCCATTTAATGACCCCTCAGAAACAAAAACATTCCTTTGTCAAATCTCCTCCCTTTATCATAAAAGAAGTCTCAGGCCTGTGATGAAACTGACAACAATGTGTCATTGTACCTTCCTTATTCCCAAATACCTGTATTGCTGCTTAAGTCTATAGGAAGCTTTTCAGAGGGAAAAAGTTCATTTTGGGGACATCAACCAGGTATCTCAGAAAGAAAGCTGGGATGGAAGTTAGCTGTAACCCTGAGGGAAATTGGTTTCAATAGCTTTGTGTGGAAAAAGCTGAGCTTGTCAAAGAAAAGAGGCAATACATCTATCTCAAAGATAGGCAATCAGAAACCTATCTTTCAACTGCAGGGTTTTGATTGCCATTCCAAAAATATTTCACAAACAGATGGGAAGCTTGTGGGTGTAAACAAACAAAATCATTTCTTTGTTTATATTTTAAAAATAAAATAAAAATAGTATATTGTGGAGAAGAGGAGGATATGAACAGTACTTCTAAGCACGTTTCTCATTATTGTGTACATTCAAAGGGGGAAATATTTTATTTGTGTTTTGTTATTTCATTAGTCTGGGCAACAATCCCTGGATCTGTGCTTGGCAAACTTTCACCACTTTCTTTTATAATGTTTAAACCTTAGTGTTCTGGATCATGAAGGTCTCTGTGTTAGAATGTTTGGCATTTATTGGGTTAAGTGCTGTCTCCTTAAGAGAGACAGCCCCTGTCAAATAAATCCATCTGTTGTCACGGTAACCAGTGTCTAGTGAGGGAAAACTAACTCACTCCAAGGAAGAACCCCCTCCCCTTGGAATTCCAGCAATGTCCATAGATAGAGAAGGTTTTCAGAGGCTCCAATAGCAGTGCAGCAGCACCCCCTGGTGGCCAATCTGCACACTACACTTTCCAGCAATTTTAACCCTGCTGAAGGACAAGCACCCCCTCACTTTGGCAACTGATTACCAAGGGGCAAGCTTGCACCAACCCAAGTTAAGAGCACCCCCTAGAGGGGAAAGAAGGTACTTCACTGAATGCAATTTCTAACTACGCAGAGTGAATCTGATAGTTAAAGAGCAAGTTACCTAAATTCATCCAAAGCTGCCAACACCCTAGAGGGCACAGAGTGAACTTCACCCAAAGTAATCACTCACGCAAGCAGTCACCTCTAGTGGTGACTGTGCTGAGGGCAAATTAAGGAGAAGAAAAGGCAGCAATTAACCTTGCTTATTATCACAAGGCTGACGACCAAGAGGATTTTAGTGTCCCAAGCAGTGTCCAGCTTGCAACTTAATGACCACGTTGGGATCTACGTGAGCACCTGAAGCTCAGTGATTTCCCAAGTGGCCACTAAGAGTAACGTGGTAGTAAGAAGAAATTTGACTTGCCTTTCTCCAGACGCCCCTTAGTGGTTAAAGGAGGAACTACACACAAGCCTTTAATCACGCACAGAGAAAGCCCTCTAGTGGACAAAGGGTGAACCTCGAAGGAAGAGCACCCTGGTAACTGACCCACAGGAAGTGAGCCCTAGTGGTGAAAGGGTGAATTGCGCTGAAGTACCCACGAACACAGGAGAACGCACCCAGTGGTGCCTCCACCCACAGACAGCAACCCTGAAGCTGATCTGTAAGTAGCGACCCCTAGTGGTCAAAGAGTGAAGTTCATCGAATTTGCTTCAAAATAGCTAGGAAGTTTACCGAACCTGTCCTAGCCATGGCAGAATGTCCCAATGATTTAGAAGAAGGGGTTCAACCAACCAGCCTAGATGAGACACCCCAACCAGCCGGCCAAGGAGAAATGATGCAAACAGCCAACCTTGACCAGTACACAGAGGCTGATGCTCAAGCCTCAGTGAGGCCGAAGATGTCCCAGGTTCCCTATGACCTGAGGCAACAAAGAAAGCCTACAGAAGCCATGCACTCACATCTGATGGAAAGATGGGAGACGAATTACAAGCGCCATGAAAGACACTGGGAGAAATTACACAAACTCTACCAAGGGCCTAAGGAGGAGCTCTCCCCCAAAAGTGCACGCCAATTGGAAGAACATAAGGTAGACACCTCCAAACAATGGATGGGCTCTGAGCGGCAACTCAAAGACATTCAGACACAATTAGGAGACCCAACAGTTGATAGTAAGATGCAGAGCCTCAAACTAAAAAACAAGGAGCGCAATAAGTTTCTAGAGAGCAGACCAGTCAAGAGGGCAGAGTTTGAAGTTTCCCACCATTCGTAAGCACCATCCTAGCAGTCACATGTGGCTCCATCTCACGCCTCTGGAAAAGCCTCATCCTTTCACCATGTATCCAAGGCGCATTCCAGTGTGTCACAACAATCTCACGTCACAGACGCCTCCCACCATTCAAAAGCATCCTCTCGTCAGAGCCAAGCATCCCGAGCCTCAAGGGCAGAGAGCCTTGCCGCCCGTCTCACAGAAGCACGAATCAATACCGCAATGGCTGATGTCGCTGCACAAACAGCAGTAGAAGACAAGCAACATAGAGAAGACTTGTTCAAAGCTCAGGCCAACTTTGAGATTTCCCAGCGCCGACAGAAAGCAAAAGAGGCAGCCACAATAGAAGCGATTCTACAGAGAGAGCTGGAAGACGTCACATCTACGCACAGGTTGGAAGGACTAGGAAGGGAAAGCCCTCATAACCGTGTGCAGACCTACGTGGACAACCAAAGCGCGTTTCAAAGTGAACAGGTGAGAGCGCCACAACCATCCACAAGTTCCCCAAGACCAAGTAGACGAAGAGAAGAATCTCAACGGCCAGATGTGCCGAGCAGCCAGAGAGTTGTCGTCACAACATCTAGGTCACAAGATCTTCCCACCGTTGCTGCTTCATTGAACCCACCGAACCATACCACTGATGGCAACCGGATGGGTCCACCTGCAGCGGCAACAGTTACACGGCAGGAAGTGCAATGGCTCCAAGATGAGCTCGCCAGAAAGGAGTCAATATTGAGACAACAGGAAGCAGTATCCCGAGGAACCGCCCCCAGACCTGACCACAGAGGAGAACCTCAACCACCAGCTGTGCCAGCCTACCAGGGAGCCAGCTACACACCACCCGAAAGACGAGAAACCCTTCAACAAGTAAGCACACAAGAACTCAGGTCCCTCAGCTCAACGCCAGAGCAGAGGAATTCAGACCAAGCCAACAAGGTCCCTCGCATGTGACATGGCAAGATACCCGCAGTGGACAATACGCTGAAGAAATTTACCGGCCAGATATGGTGCACGCCCGTGCGCCCGGAAGCGATGCACCACCTCCACCAGACTACAGCGCATACACGGGATCGATGTATCCTCCAACACTCGGTGGAAGAAAGTCAGACATGGCATCCAGAGGCGTGAAAAAAATTTCCGACAAACCAGGGAAAGACTATTTAGTGTGGAAGCACCTTTTCAAGCAAGGCCTCCGCGGAGAGAGGTTACACCCTGGGGAAGAACTCGGACTTATATCACAATGGCTAGGTCACAAATCCTCAAAGGCAGTGGAGGCGATCCTCGCACCACGATTAACTGACCTACCCACCGCCCTTCAACGAACCTGGGAAATGCTCGACAAACGCTATGGGGCACCTTCTTTGGCACAGGCCTCATACCTACAGGAGCTCTATGAGTTCCCTAACTTCAATATCAACGATCCTAGTCAGATTTGGAAATTCTCCATCTTACTAGAACAACTCCGGGCAGCACAAGAAAATGGCACCATACCTGGACTTGCCCGCCTTGAGCAGTTTGACACACAGAACATTATCACTCGAAAACTACCAAGACAGTTGAAAGATAAATGGTTTGATATGACCCAGTTCCACAGGAAACAGTACCCCAGCAATCCTCTACCCTTTGCTGCTCTTGCACAATTTGTTTCCATCAATCAGATATGTACAATGACCCTAACTACCTTGACGTCCATGAAACACGTTTCATGACGCCAAAAAGGACCAATCACAACTTTGGCACTAATAGAAATTCCTTCCAAGCCACAAAGGACAGAACTCCTATTTCAGTGTACAAAACAGAGATCACCACTCGGCCAAAGAAGACTTCAGAGGAACAAATACCGAGGAGCACTCATTTGAAACCTCACCCACCAAGAAAAGGCCTGACTTGTCCAATTCATAAATCTTCACTCCTAAACAATTGCAGAGAATTTGGGAAAAAATCCCTAGATGATCGAAAGGCCCTACTCAAAGAGCATAGGATATGCTTCAAATGCTGTGACTCTGTAGATCACATGGCCAAAGATTGTGCAGTCAGGGTGAAATGCCACCTGTGTAACAGTGACAAGCACCCGGCAGCCTTACATCTAGAAACTAAGAAACCCTCTGAGGAGACACAACAAGTGACTTCGAAACCTCCTACGATGACGGAGACTCAACGTGACCCCGAAGAGCACCCAGAAACATACGGGATGTACTACACAGATATATGCGGCGACTCACCGCGCCCTCCTTCATGCTCACCCGTCTGTCTTGCAAAAGTCTACCCCGATAGGCAACCTGAAAGGGCTGTGAAGATGTACGCCATACTAGACCCACACAGCAAGGTCACTATAGCTAAGCCCGTCCTTTTCGACCTCTTCGACCTCCCGTGTGAACTGAAGCATTTCGCAATAAATACGTGCACAGTACCAATGCGCACGGCGGGGAGGAAAATCACTGGTCTACGCATAGAATCGATAGACGGGAGTTCACATTTCCTGTTACCATCAGTGTTGGAATGGGAGACCTTACCAGATGTTTGCAGTGAAATCTTAACACCAGAGGCGGCAAGAAAAATACCTCACTTAGCGCACATAGCCAATTTAATCCCTCCTTTAGATCCTGAAGCTGAAATCCTACTCATGGTGGGAAGAGGCGCCCCAGAGTCCATTGGCTCCGATGAAAGAATCAAAGGTCCACCAGGAACCCCAGTAGCCATTAAGATGGAACTCGGATGGGCCATAGGAGGGACGGTTTGTGTTGATCAACCGCAAACCCCAACCCAGGTGAGCATCTCAAAAACCTCCATTTCCAGTAATGGAACAGCACCTCACCTAAAACCACACCTAGAACACTGCATGCTTGTGACAACCAAACCTGTTTTGGAAGCAACAGTGTTCCAGACCAGTAAGAATTACAACAACTTAGCCTTGTCCATAGAGGACAAACAATGTCTGCAGCTACGCGCGCTCTCCCTGAACACCACACACTGGGATGAGCCGCGTCTGCCAGTCAGTTCAAGTTAAATATATGTTAAGTGAAAAAAAGGCACACTTTAATCTTTATTTGAAGTCTCCTCTTACTAAATCTTTAGGCAATAATTGAGCTAGAACCATTAGGTGCTTGGATGGGGCCTATATCCAGCTGCTTATCCACCTCTGTTTATCCTTGACCTTGTGATCTGTGGCAGTTATTTACTATGTTTGTCAGGGTCCCAGAACTGGAGGTTGTTTTTCAGATCACAACATTTGGCCTTTTCCCCAATCTCCTTGCAGTGAATTTATCTTGCTTCATTTATTTGATTGATTGGTCTCAGACAGTATTTCTCAACCTTAGCAACTTTAAAATGAGGGAGGTGACTAGGGAATTCTGGGAGTTGAAGTCTATTCATCTTAAAGTTGCTGTGTTGAGAAACACTGGTCTCTGAGCAGCCACAGAAGTTTCACTTGTTTTCCTTGCAAAGGGCTGGTATGGCTACTCACCTGCAAACAGGAATGTTTGCATGTTATTTATGGTCATTATCCAAGCTATTTCAAGGGTCAACTCCAGTATAAGTCTCTTTCTTTGACATCTGAATTCATCCTTCTATTTTGTTCCCACCTTGTTGGTATAGAACAGTGGTGGCGAACCTATGGCACGCGTGCCAGAGGTGGCAATCAGAGCCCTCTCTGTGGGCACGTGTGCCATCACCTCAGCCCCGCCTCCCCCCACGGCCCCCTCATCAGCAGCCCCCCCGGAGGAGAGTCGCCCCCAAGTGCGGCCCGCACGGAGCAGCACAGCCAAGGACATAGCAACCAGGCAGCGGGGAGAAGTCTCCGCCCTTGCACCCCGTCGCGCGCAGTTGATGCTGCCGGGCGCGAGTGGAGGGTGTAGCTGCCATGGCGCTGCTGGGCCACCTGAGCAATTGGCGGGCTGTGGAGGCAGTGGGTGGCCCTATGGGTGGGCAAAGCAGGGGGTGGAGCAGGGTGGCGTGGGGGTGCAAGTTGGGAGCGGGGCTGTTTTTTGGGTACTCGGTCTCTAAAAGGTTCGCCATCACTGGTATGGAATATGATTCTATATATTGTGAGATATGTAGAAAGAGGAAGATTTTATATGTGCATGTATAGAGAAATCATGTAGTCTTGCTCCCTGCCCACTGTAGAAATCTACTGGTACAGCATTCCCAAGAGATAACCATCCAGTGTTTGTTTAAACAAGGGTGTCCAACCTTGGCAACTTTCAGACCTGTGGACTTCAACTCCCAGAATTCCCCAGCCAGCCTTGTCCATAGGTCTGAAAGTTGCCAAGGTTGGACCTCCCTGGTTTAAACACTTCCAGCAAAGGAGATCCTACCACTCCCAAGACTTCCTGTTCCATTGAGGAATGGCTTTTTGAAGTTCGGATTTTATATTCTGACATTCCACTAACATTTTATTTCTTGTACTGTCATTCAACTCAGTGTTTCTCAACCTCAACAGCTTTAAAGATAGTATGATTGTAAGCCGCCCAGAGTTAGCCTGAGGTAAGATGGACAGCCAATAGATTTTATAAATAAATATTTATTTTATATTTTATAAATAACTAAATAGATTTCATTTCCTAGAATTTTCCACCCAGCTTGGGGAATTCTGGGATCTGGAGGCCACACATCTTAAAGTTGCTGAGATTGAGAAATATTAAGTCCATTGTTTCTTGACCTGCATTCTGCAACAGCTATGAAGAATTCTGTTTCATAGGGATTATGGCTGTCATCTCATTTTTTTTAATATCCCCCCCCCCAAAAAAAAACCCCTGCTGCCTCACATTCAACCTGACATGTTTGAAGGCAGATGTCACCTCTTCCCACAGTCTCTGCTTCTCCATGCTAAATGTATTTCTAGGCCGCTTATCATCTTGCTTGTTTAATGAACAGCCTCCAATCTCCTGGAATCATTATAGAATCATAAGGTGGAAGGGACCTTAGAGGTCTTTTGAGTCCAATCCGATTGTTTGCCAATATCCTTCCTAAGATGGGGTCACCACAATTGGATGCACTATTTCAGGTGTGGCTGAGCAGAGTCTCTGGGATTGGGGCCCCGAGTGTACGAAAGCATCCATCTCCTGGCTCTATTGGCATTGTGGGCAGTGTTGTTGGCTATTATGAATTTTAATTTACCTATTTAATTTTTTGTACCCATGTTATAATTATTTTTATTTTGTTTGTTGTTTTTCATTGCCCAGAGTCTCTTGTTGAGATAGCCAGCTTTAACAATGATTAAATGTCTCTTTAATTTGACATAAAACGGTAGGACTGTATTTTTCCTTTTCTTTGTTTGCCGCTATAGCACCCTGTTGGCTTATGCTGATCCACCCAGATCCATTTTCCAAGTGTTCCTATCCCATATAGCAGTGATGGCGAACCTTTTAGAGACCGAGTGCCCAAAACCCACCCCACCCCCACCCCGCCTGCAGGGCCACCCACCACCTTCACGGCCTGCCACAGATCGCCCAGGTGGCCCTGCAGTGCCATGATGGCCCTGCCCTCCACCCACACCCCGTAGCATCATCTACGCGCAACGGGGTGCAAGGGCAGAGTCTTGTCCCTGCTGCCCGGCTGCCATGTGCTTGGCTGCGCTGCTCCGTGCAGGCCGCACCCAGGGGCGACTCTCCTCGGGGGGAGCTGCTGGTGAGGAGGGGGGCAGGGGGAGGCAGGGGCCAGGGGGAGGCGGGGCTGGGGCGACAGTGCACGTGCTCACAGAGAGGGCTCCGAGTGCCGCCTCTGGCACACGTGCCATAGGTTCGCCACCAATGCCATATAGTCTTCTTCACCCTATTCTCATGCCTTAATTTTAGTCACCAAATGAAGAACTTTGCTTTTGTTCCTATTGAAATTCATCTTGGCACTTTCTGCCCATTGTTCGAACTTGCCAAAGTCCTTCTGAATCTTGATATTGGGTTACTTTAAAAAAGATGTTTGCTACTACTCTATTTTTGTGCTGTCCACAGATTGAATAATCATATTTTCTATCATTCAAGTCATTTATAAATATTGTTAATGCCACTTGACAGTTCAGAATAACAGAACAACAGAATTGGAAGGGATCTTGGAGGCCTTCTGGTCCAAACCCCTGCTCAGGCAGGAAACCCCACATCATTTCAGACAAATGATTCTCCAGTCTCTTCTTAAAAATCTCCACTTCTGGAGCACCGACAACTTCTGGAGACAAATTGTTCCACTGATTGTTCTCACTATCAGGAAATTTCTCCTTAGTTCTATGTTGCTTCTCTCCTTGATTAGTTTCCATCCATTGCTTCTTGTCTATGTAATTTTCTTGCAAACAGTACATAGGTGGTGTTAGGAATGAAATAAATTCCACTTCAAAGGTGTTGGAAAACAAAACAAGTTTTATTGAAGCGTTTGCAAAGGCTGGTGGATCCTGGCAAATACAATCCCAGAGACCACACCCAAATTAGTTCAGCATAAACCTTTATACCCTGTCCCGTAGAATACGCCACATCCTTCTTTTCCAGACCCAGTTGATAGGTCCAGTCTGGTCACATGCTTTCTGACCGCCTAGTAAAATTATTAGACACTGCAGCTGTACAATTAATAATTCCCCTTTGTTTTACCTTTTTATCTTTCCCTTTTCATGTTGTAACATTCAACCAACTCAGCTCATAATAGGAGCCAGTTTGTCTAAACTGGATGATACAAATGTTTCAACCCTGTTCCCTTGCCTATCTATACAATGTAACTAATGTCTGCTTCAACCCAAAAGTTGTGTATGTCATCACTTCAGCAAGGTTAAAAATGGCTCCACATTGGCTATATTATATCTTTAAATACTGCTTCTACATAGTTTTTATAAAATATAAGCTAATCTATATTATGAAAAACTATAACATATACATTTCTTGTATACCTCACAGTGGTTTATTTTCTTTTTCTCTTCTTCTCCCAATTCTAGCATTGAAATTCCTTCTTCTTCTTCTTCTTCTTCTTCTTCTTCTTCTTCTTCTTCTTCTTCTTCTTCTTCTTCTTCTTCTTCTTCTTCTTCTTCTTCTTCTTCTTCTTCTTCTTCTTCTTCTTCTTCTTCTTCCTTCTTCCTTCTTCCTTCTTCCTTCTTCCTTCTTTCTTCTTTCTTCTTTCTTCTTCTACTTCTTCTACTTCTTCTACTTCTACTTCTTCTCCTGCCATATCCGTTATCGGACGTTGGCGATCATGTTGGCGATCCTGTTTTTATCAGCAGCCGCACGAAAAAGTGCTGCTCAGTTTTGTCCAAACCAATCCCTTAGATTTTGAAGCCACGATGTTCTTCTTCTGCCTGGACCTCTTTTGCCTTCAATCTTTCCCTGGAGGATTAAATGGAGTATGCCGTATTTTTCTGGGTGTCGCATCACATGTCCGAAATATTCTAATTTTCGTTTTTTAATTGTTTTGATGATTTCCCTTGGCTTTCCCAGGTGGCTTATCACCTCATTTCTGATCTTGTCAACCCAGCTTATACGTAACAGCCGCCTGTAAATCCACATTTCAAATGCTTCTAGTCTCTTCAGGTGGCCTTCTGTCAGAGACCAACTCTCTACTCCATAGAGCAGGATAGAAAAAATATAGCATCTGACAAGCCTGATTTTCAGTCTTAGGCTTATGTCGTGACTGCAGAAGTCCTTTTTCATTTTGAAGAATGCTGTTCGGGCTTTTTCTATCCTTGTCTTTACTTCAACAGTCATGTCCCAGCTTTCATGTAAATTGGAACCGAGGTGCGTGATCCTTTCAACTTTTTCTAGTAGTATTCCTTCTGAATTTATTGGTGGTAAATTAACGGGTTGTTTGCTGACGACCATGATCTTGGTTTTTGAGGTGTTAAGCTTCAAGCCATATTTTTCAGATATTTCTGTGACTCTGTTGATGAGGAGCTGAAGGTCTTCATGCTTACTGGCAAGCAGAACTGTATCGTCAGCATATCTTAAGTTGTTGATCCAAACACCGTTTACTTTGATGCCGGCATCGATGTTCTCCAGTGCCTCGTTGAAGATTGACTCAGAGTAGATATTGAACAACAGTGGAGACAGAATACATCCCTGTCTGACCCCTCTTCTTATTTCTGCATCAGCTGAGTATTTTTGGCCTAGTCTCACATTTGCTACCTGATGCCAAAACAGATTCTTTATTATTTGGATGTCTTTGTCATCTAGTCCCCCTTGTTTCAGGATTTCTAATAGTTTGCTGTGTCTTATTTTATCAAAAGCTTTTTCGAAATCAATGAAGCACATGTAAACACTGTGATTGACATCTCTACAACGCTGTACAACAGACATGTCAAACACAAGGCCCACGGGCCGGATGCGGCCCAGGGAGGGCCCAGATTTGGCCTCCCGGGGCTGTCCCAGAAATGGCAAGGGACCGGCCCCCGCTGCCCCAGCCCTGGCCCACCGCAACCCAGCTGGGTGCCTTGGAGCACGTGCAGGAAACAGCGAGCAGCTCAGGGGCTGGTGGCGTGCAGCAGCAGCAGCTCATTTGCTTTAGCCCACCCCTCCCCTCCCAGCTTAACCCCGTCAGGCCCGGTCAGGAGTAGAAGAGGAGGAGGCGGAGGAAGCCGAGGTGTTACAAAAAAGGAGAGCTTCCCCCATTCTTCCACCCCTTCTCTTTTTTTTTTAACTTCCTCCCACTCCGTTCAGGTGCAGCTGAGGAAAAGGACGAGGAGAAAACAGGAAGGGTGTGTGTGTGTGTGTGTGTGTGTGTATGTGTGTAAGAGAGACAGAGACAGAGACAGAGCCAGGAGGGGAGGAGGAAGCCGAGGTTTTACAAAAAAGGAGAGCTTCCACCTTTCTCCCCCCTCCTCTTTTTTATTAACCTACTAGCTGTACCCAGCCACGCGTTGCTGTGGCTCAGTCTGGTTAGCGTGTGTTGCTTTTATGTCCAACAGATGGCGCTGTTTTTCAAAAAAAGCATGTTTTTACCTGTCACAGGTGTGACATCTATATAATAGTAGGTATATAAAAACACGTGCGTATTCGAATGCAACGTTGTGTCAAAATTTCAAAGCAATCGGTGAAGAACTTTCGGAGATTTAAGATTTTGAACAAACGAACATTTACATTTTTATTTATAAATAGATGTGTGTGTGGTGTTTGTGTGTGTGTGTGAGAGAGAGAGAGAGAGAGAGAGAGATTGAGCCAGCAGGGAGTTGCAGAGTAAGCAAACTTACAAAAAGGGGATCTCTCTCTCTCTGTCTCTCATACACATACATTTGTTTCTTCTGCCTAATTTATTAAATCAATATCTAATTTGAAATTAAAAGTTTCTGAGAAATCCAGGGTGGTTTACAAGAAAACTCTCAAAGACAGCTATT
>NW_015389044.1:4844-27305 GCF_001527695.2 Protobothrops mucrosquamatus | reverse complement strand
CTTTTTAGTTTTTCATCCTCATCTAAGATAATTTTCCCCTCTTTGTCAACTAAGTTGTTGGTTTTCTTTTTGTAGAGGCCTGCTGCTTCTTTCACTTTTTTGTGTAAATTGAAATTATCATGTATACGTTCTGTCTCTTCTATTTCCTTGCATCTCTTTGCAAACCACTTTTCTTTTGCCAGTCGAATTTTTCTTCTAACTGTTTTCTGCAATTCATTGTATTTTTCTTTGTTTTTATTTTTATAAGATCTTCTTTCATCCGTGAGATGAAGAATTTCCTCCATCATCCACTGTTGTTTCTTGTGGTACGCCTCTCTCTGTTTTGAATTTGTTACCTCTACTATTGCATTTTTGAATTTATTCCAGTTCGCTTCTACATCATCATCATTCAGGTTGTTGGTTTCCCTTAAATGATTTTCTAGTTCTTCTTTAATCTTACCTCCATGTTTAATGATGAAGTCTCTGTCGATTCTTGGTTTAGCAGGGTTCGGGTTTTTCATCCTTTTTAGTTTCAGCTAGACTTCAGCAAGTAGTAGATTATGATCTGATGGTACATCTGCACCTGGGTGTGTCTTTACTGATTTTACTGAGTTTCTAAATCTTTTGTTTATTGTAAAATAGTCAATTTGGTTCCTTACTACATTATTTTGTGTATCTGCTGGTGATCTCCAAGTGTAGAGGCATCTTTTTGGCAACTTGAAAAAAGTATTCATCACACATTGCCTATGTTCCTTGCAGAAGTCTACAAATCTGTCACCTCTACCATTTCTGGTTCCTAAGCCAAAGTTTCCAACTACAGGAGCATCACTTCCTTCTCCCACTTTTGCACTGAAGTCCCCCATGAGTATTGTGATATCATTACTTTTTAGGGTTTTCAGTACACTGCTTATATCTTCGTAGAACTTCTCTAAATCCTCATCGCTGTCAGCTGTGGGAGCGTAAACTTGTATAACATTCATATTTACTGGAGTACTATTTATTTGGATCATTATCACTATCGGATACAGGAATAAAGGACTTGATGCATTTATTTACACGATTGTTTACAATTATAGCTACTCCATTTCAATGGTGTTTGCTATTCTCACCAGAGTAGTAAATAGTATAATTTCCTATTCTACACATTCCATTTTCAGGCCAGCACATTTCACTCACTCCCAATATAGACATACTGTATTTGGACATTTCTTGGATAGTGTTGTGTGTTTTCCCAGCTTCGTATAGGCTTCTCAGATTCCACGTACCAATTCGTAGTTTTGGGTTTATCATGCTTCTAGCAGACCGGGAGATTCTTAGCACCCCATTTAAGGAGTGCCTGTACTCGGGGCCATTGTTCGGTTTTGCCACCATTAACATGATTTTCCTGGGAAATTCCTGGTGGTCTCCTATCTGTCAGCATTTAACTGTTCTGCAAGATTGATTAGGTGCTGCTATTTAGGCGGGGCCATAATTAAATATCTCCTCTTAAATTTATACCAGTGGAATGAGGATATTTAGAATGAATTAAAACTGGATTTCGAGAGGGTTAAGGTTGGAAAGGGTGAGATTTTCGTTCACTTTCAGTACTTCAAAAAAGTTTGAAGTGACCTAATGGACAAATCTAAACTTTCTGTTTCTGTGGGTTTCTCCTCATAATAGGCGTGGCTTTGTAAGCCGAACCAAATCGTGTGAATGCTCAGTGATAGACAGCTGAGTTGACCAGTAAACTTGCTTAATGCTAAGGCACGCGGATAGATCAGTCGAACCAATAGAGAATGGCGGCATTATGGCGGGAGATTTCAAATGGCGGTATCTACAGAAAGGGCAGCGAGGCTCGGTCAGTGGATCTCCCATCTTCAAAACGATTACGGTGTCAGGCTTAGGAGAACGCTACTCTTTTATCAACAAGGGTGGGGGCACGCCCACAGGAAGTGAAGAAAGAGGATGATTTGGCCCAAGTTCATTGAACTATCCAATGAGCTTTGGAGGCATGTCTTACTCATTGATAAGCATTGCGTTTGACCAATGAAGATAAGCGGGGGCGGGCTGTGCAGTCTTTGTAAGAGAGGGCGGTTACATTTATTTGACATTCAATTATTCAATAGGGAAATATTGCTCTGTGCCTAATATGCGCAATCAGGACGCTGTTCCAAATAAGGCGCGACTGGAGGAGGAACACGTAAACAATTTGATAGGCAGCAGATTTGCCCAATCGGACACGTAAGCTGGGGGCCGCGTCCTCATTCGACTTCGGAAGGCGCATTCAAAATCAATAGACATCATTATCGTCGAATAAACTGCGACTACACCCCTCATGTGAGCAGATGTAGGAAACAGCAGCACACGAATCTACCCTATCGAACCGAGACACTTTCCAAAGGAAGTCTCTCTACACCAATCATCTCCAAGCATGCGGGTGGGCGGTCCAGGAGGCCGTCTTTTCTTCAGGGGCACAATGGAGGCACAACGGGAAGAAGGTGGGGCCGCCTGTGATTGACGGCTGAGCGTGGCCAACGGCACCCCGTGATCACGGGGCCGGGAAGTTGATAGGCATGCGGAAGGGCGAATCGCACGGGGGAAAAGGTGGGCGCGCTCGCGCGTTGTGAGGCGGACGAACCAACAGCGGAGAATAAGAAACGGAGAGCTCGTGCGGATCTGCGTGTAAGGAAGAAAGGGGTGGAGGGAAAGCGAAAGGGTGGGGGGAAAGGGTGTGGGGGAAAGTCCTTTGGGAACGCCGGCGCGTGAGGAGGAGGGGGGAGGAGGTAGAGGAGAAGGAGAACGCGGCTCTCTGGCGCGCGGGTGATTACACCAAGGCGCGGTGCGCGTGGAAGCCCGCGAGGAGAAGGGGGGGGTGTCTCGCGGGGGGTGGGGGTGAGACGGAGGAAATCTGCCTGGGGTCGCGTGAGGGTTGCGCGAGGCTGGGGCAGGAGCGGGTGCCTTCGACTCCGCCTGTCAGTCGGCCAGTCTCTGCGGGGAAGGGGCCAAGAAACCCCCATGCCGCCTTCCCCGCCCGCACTTCGTTTCCCCTTCCAGTCCAGATCCTGAGGTAACAAAGCCCGCAAAGGGGCATTTCCTCTCAGGGTCAGAGCCCCTCCTCTCCTTTTTCACCCTAAATAGCCTCTATGAATAAAAAGCCCCATTCCCTCATGCGCTCCTTCAAAGCCAGGTTGCCATTCTCTACCCTTCAAATGAAGGCTTAGGTTCAGTTGAGCATTTCTCTCTCTTCCCTCCCCCACCCCCCCCCCCCCAACTATCCCTTCATACTCTGCAAATGGCTTTATGCAAAGAAACGCGCGTTTACACTTCTACCCAACTCTTGTCTTCCAGACATACTGGCCTTCCCTTGCTTTTTAAGCAGCCTTCTCAATAGCATTAAAACAGTTTTTAGTTGAAGGCATCCGTGGGACACTAGGTTAGTAAAGTCTGATTAGACGTAGTTTTTATTTGTCTGTATCCCACCTTTATTTTTACAAATAACTCAAGGTGGTAGCCAATCAGATGCTTTTCTTTTTCAAATCTGTCACATGGTCCGTTGCATCAGCTACCGCTCTCATCTCTTCACTTTGCTTTCTTAGTTCTGGGTTAAAATATCTTCCCATTATAGAGTTGGTCCAGAAATTTCCTATCCACAATTAACTGTGTTACACTTGGGGCCTGAATCCAGTGTAATAATAAATTTGAAGCGCTTGCCAATTATACACAGAGGAAGTCCTCGACTTACGATCACAATTGAGCCCCAAATTTCTGTTGCTAAGTGAGACACTTATTAAGTGAGTATTGCCCCGGTTTACAACCTTTCTTGCCACAGTTGTTAAGTGAATCCCTGCAGTTAAGTTAGTAACACAGTTGTTAAATGAATCTGGCTCCCACATTTACTTTGCTTGTCAGAAGATCAGAAAAGGTGATCACATAACCTTGGGACACTGCACCTGTTTGCAAATATGAACAGTTGCCAAGCATCTGAATTTTGATCACGTGACCATGAGGATGCTGCAACGGTCATAAGTGTGAAAAATGATCATAAATCTTTTTTTCAGTGCCATTGTAACTTCAAACAATCACTAAATGAATGGTTGTAAGTCAAGGACCACCTGTACAGTCTCACACACTGCTGCTATAGATAAAGTTGCTACTTGAGGCAGGTTTTAAAGCTTTTTTGAAGCTTTTAAAATTACTATTGTGTATTAAAAACAAGTGATATGTGTTGATTCTTCAATGTGTGTTATGTGGTGGATGATTATACCTTTCGATGGTTAGGACAGTTATAGAACACTTTAAAGGGCAAGCGGCTGTTTTGATTTTGGTCTTCAGAGTTGTTCCCCCCCAATAATGAAATTATAGATAAATATAAGCAAAGATAATTGAATTAGATCTTCATAAATGAATAAGTCACAAATGTTAGCACAGCAATCTGGCATGGGAGGCTGTTTGAAGAACGGGAGTAAACTTTGTCCCAATTGTTTCATATTCAGAACTTTCTTCTGCCCTGCTGTTACCTAGTTTGGTAATGAAATATCTGCAGGAAAATAACCAAGCTCAGAAAGCACCAAGGTCCCCACAGTCCAACATTCAGCTATAAATAATTCTCTTCTATTGGCACTTTCTTGCTCACCAGTAATTCTTTTTTCTAGAATTTTCTTTTTGATATGTGCACAGTTATCACTGGATTTGATGTCTACTCCTTCTGAAAAGGACTCAGGTATATGGAATCATAATGCTTTTCCCTTCATAGCAGCCTGAAATATTATGTTTTATCCAGTAACTGTATGGTAGTGCATCTTATTTCATAAACAAAATTAATAATGTGAATATACTGTTAAGAAAGATATCTCAGTAATTTTGTTCATACAGTGCAAACAGCCATAATGTGGTATCTCTGCTGTTTAGTGTGACGTATGAATGGAACCAAATATAGTTTACCCAATAAACTCTGATTTGGTTAATGTGTGATAGACAAGCTAAGTAAGAGGACTGAAGAGGATTTGAAACAATTTTGAAAAATAGGTTGACAGAATCATATATTGGGAAATAGCAAACATGCTGTCTTGACTCTGTGTTCTTTGCCCCAACCTGATGCCTTCCTGAGGTGCAATGGGGTGGCATAGTTGCACTTCCTGATGTGCATTGAGCAATGTTTGGTGGCGTAGAGCTTTATTTAATCTTTTGAGGGAATCCTACAACATGATGAACAAAACAATGATGCAAATTGTGTGGATCTATTTTTCTTTGGTTTTTAAAGATGTTTGTTTTTTAAAAACTATGTTAAGCTTACTGTAAGACATGCAATTTCAAGCTTTGTATCTCATATGGTAACAAATATTGCCACAAGTGTTCAGCAGTAGCAGTCAGAGGAATCTTAGGGTTATAGTTTGTCATACTTGTTCTACAAATTTTAGTCTAATTATTACATCTGAAAAGTGCGAGGTTAGGAAGTATTGCTTTTTATCTACTCATATAAATGCTAATTTATTTAAATTATATAATGCTAATATAACCATTCCCAAGAAATTCTGCCCTCCCGGTGACTAACTGCTATTTTCTTCTTATGGCATTGCTGGGAATTGGGAGAAGAAAAGTAAGAAACTGCAGCCTGTTATAATTCAGAAAACTAAAGCCAGGAAATTCTCTGGCCCAGATTATGAAACAGGAATTTGCATGTAAATAGACTTGAGCTCCCTACAAATAGAGTAGGACAATCTTTAATTAACACCCTATCTCTTTTGAAGAATACTTTTGAGAAATGCTTAGTACTTACTATATGTGGCAAAGAAGTAAAAAGTTTCAACAACTCTGCCTTAAAATAGATATAGTGGTGTAGAAAGAGGAAAATCTCTATTCAGTTTAGTACAGTGGATTTATAGTACTTTGCACATCTGTACAAGTAAAAACTTGCATATGAGTAAATGAATTTCAAACAATTTCAGTGTAAGATATGGAATTGCATAGGTCTGGATAACTTGTAAGACTATTTTTTCTGGCATTCAGGCCCCAAATTCCTGACTTTTTAAACTACATGAATTTTGTTTTTTATGTCATCTGTGCCAGAATATTATTTTATCGTTTCATACAGCATAATTAAACCATGAACTAATCGCATACATTGGCTCTGCTCAACATGCTAGGCTAAAAATATCCTGTTTGTGGTTCAGTGTGTCATGTTAAACCAGAGAACTAGGCTGAATAAATTGTGGTTCAGTTAACCCAGGCATGTCAAACTCGCAATGTCACGTGATGTCGCGCGGTGTATCGGGACTTTTTCCCCATTGCTGGCAATGGGGTGGGTGCGGTTTCGGTGTGATGCAGGCCGGCAGTTTGACATGCCTGAGTTAACCATAGGTATTCATTTCAGGTGAGTATAGTTATTCTCTCACTTCAAATTATTACTTTGGCCTTCTTAGCCATATGACTAAGTAGGAGGCAACACCTGGCTGGGCTTGGAAGATACGTATAGTTGGGATTGGCTAGTATTTGAATAGAAACTATAGCTATAGGATAGTCTGAGAAGTTGCAAACGAAAGAAGGCAGCAGCAACTCACTTCTATATTACAGCCAAAAAACCCACATTAACTGATTTGCATTTATACCAGCGGCTCCCAACCTTTTCTTGCACCCCTTATAAACATTCAAAATAACGGCAATGAATTATGCATATAAACCATAATTTTGAAAACCCAAGTTTTTGCACCCCTTGGAATATCGTCTCGCACCCCCAGTTGGGAATCCCTGATTTACAGTATATTTTGCTGTAATCCAGTAAGACTTGTTGGTACTACACAACTGCTCAGGGAGTTGGTTAATTAGAAACAAAGGCTTGACAAGAATGTTGACTTGATATCCCAGTATAGTTTTCACAGTATCATGATTCTCCTAACTGAGCAATTGATGTTCTCTTGCAAAACCTGAAGATACTGTTTTCATAATAAGAATCCTACCAGGAATACAGACTAAAAAGAGTGAAGACATTTGAAGTATATCTGGAATATAAATTGCTTTTGATTCAGTTAGAAGCCGAACGGGCAAGTCTATTGCAAGAAATAGGGGTCTTGTAAAATTAACTGGGATGAGTTTGATTCTGTTAGCTCTGAGGAAATAGCTAGGGTGCTAGTGATATTAACTTTGCCACTTGTTGATTGGATCCTTGCTTTTCCTGGTTGGTGAAGGCTTCTAAGGAGCTGACAGAAGCTGGATCAGAGAAGTAACGAATACATCCTTGAGAAAGGGGGTGGTTCTGCCTGCCTTGAAAGAGGTGATGCAGTGGTGGGATTCAGCCGGTTCGCACCACTTTGGCAGAACCGGTAGCTAATTTTTTTGTTGCCCAGGCCCAGAATGGACTTCCGTGAGCGGCATCCACACAGAGAACCGGTTGTTCACATATTTGAATCCCACTACTGAGGTGATGGTGTACTACTCACTCAGGACGCTGTAACACTTTAATACATTTCATTGGAAATGTAAGCTTAGAGTCTTATGACTAAAGCAGTGTATAGGCCTGAGTGAGTGGATAAATAGATATATACATACATAGTATTTGGATCAGCTATCTGGTATGTGCAAACTGCTATCGGGAGACAAGAGGAATTCTGGCATTTTTATATGAATCTAGAGTCAATTTGCAGCATTATCTCTTATTCTAATGGATAAATGGTTTTGCTGGCACTATTCTGGCCTCAACTCTTGGAGAATAAGTATTCGCAAACCAGCAATTCTAGCCATCCTGGGGAAGAATGGTGAAGGAGGTCCATTTCTTTTACCAAGAAAGTCCTTGATAGGGATCTGATGAATCTGAGAAACAGCAATGCAGTTTCTATTGTGTTTTTTTCATCTCTCAGTGAAGACAGGGGAACATTCCGTCTATCGAAATCAACAACTTTGGAAGTAGGGATAACAAGCACCAAATGAGCCTGATTGGTAAACCAACTAATATTTGAGGATTCCTGTTGAAGAGTGCCTAATGTACTTGATTTTTGGAGATTTTTGGAGTGGGATTGGGTTTTCATTTTATAGGGTTTCTTGGCATTAAATATTCACTGTTAAGCAGTGAACTATGTAGAAATATCATTTGTAGGGGGTGATAAAGTGAGTTTTTTGAGTAGTATAAAAAGTTTTGGAAGTTTTAAAGAAGTAGTGGAGAGAGAATTTTTTAACAGATTGGGACCAAATTAGAAATTTAAATTCTTTGGACATTTTGACATCCTGGAGAAAAAAACAATTACATATTTATTTCTCTGCTCCTTCTCATAGAAACATATGATGCAGGGGAGAAATCCTGAAATTTCTGGAATGTTTTATTTTCAGACATATATATTCATGAATTATACAGTTTATAGTACAACATAAACTGCTAATGATAATATTAATAAAATATTAAGTTTTGGTCCTAAGCTATTGTCTTATATATCTGTGTCACAACTGTTTCGAGAGAGAAGTGAAAAATGCATCAACAATGAGGAGACTAGGCATCAGCAGGTTTGGAATATTTCTAGTTCCGGTATCTCCAGAACTAGAAGGAGGCTAGAATTCAAGAAATAGATGTTGAATGTTTCTGTATTTTAAAATGTAGTCTCTCTGGTCAAATTCATCTTTTGGTGATGCAAGTGGTTTGCCATTTTCTTTACAATGTTGCGTTGACATCCCAATCTAGTTTACATCTCAGGGATTGCTGATATTCTTCTATCTAGGATTAACCAGGTCCAACCCCTGCTTGTCTTGTGAGCCTTACAAAAGTTAGTCAGATGCTGCCACCTGCTGGGTATCTATCCCAAATATTCCCTCTAGAATGGATTTTAACTCCTTTTATGGAGGGCATCGATTTGAGGAAGATAGAACAGGAAGAATTATTTAAGGTTTTAGAGTCTAGATTCCTCCATAAAAATATTTGTATTTCATGTTTTGAGTTATGTAGTATGATTTAAAAACATTTTTCTAAGATAATGTTTCGTAGAGATTTTTGCAGTGCTCTCCCCCTGGCCATGGAGAATTTTGTTTTGTTGATCAGATCAGATCAGATCAGATCAGATCAAATGAAAGTTACATGAGCCTCAGGCTTAATAAAGTGGCACTAGAAGATTTGTCACAATATTAAAAAGTTACATAAAATATAAAGCATAATGAAATAATTTTTGTTTATCAATTCAGTTTGTTACTGATTAACCTACAGGTATAAAAACTGTTTCTTGGCTTATACTTTAATTATAAAAATTGCAAGGCACAATGGAAACATCAAGATAGTACAAACAATATGAGCAAACGTGGCAAAATGCTATTTTTTAGTTTTTAAATTAATTTTAGTTTATTAAAACCATTCTAATAAAGGTTCTTTCTTGAAAAAAGAAATCTCAGTGTATGTGCAAATAGCAAGTTAAATTATGGTAGAGGTCATAGGGAATCTACTTATTTTAATGTTTGATAGTCCTGCTTTTATTGGAGTTTTCATTCAGATTCCCAACTTCTCTGTGTATTTTACTTTAATTGTCTGTCTTGCTTCTCTCTTGTGGCTAGCAGAGTTGAAAACAGTATGGTTGTAGAAAGAAGATGGGCTCCACTCGGTTAACTGCAAAAGAACTATGTGAGAACGATGACCTTGCCACAACGCTAATTCTTGACTCCTACCTTGGCTTTAGGACTCATAAAATGAATGTAAGGTAAGAAGTAGGAATGGAGATGGAATAAGTCTGAAAATTAAGATCGTAAAGTGGGAATGGATGGATGGATGGATGGATGGATGGATGGATGGATGGATGGATGGATGGATGGATAGATAGATAGATAGATAGATAGATAGATTTTTTATATCTTTGGATATTAAGTGGTGAGGATAGAGAGTATAGGTAGTCCTTGACTTACCACAATTGGGACCAGAAGTTTGATTGTTGGTGGGCTGTGTATCTGGCAGAGGCCTCCTGTGCTACAGCAAGCACTGTTGCGCAGCTGAGATAGGTGAATGGGGGGAGTTGCAGCACCTCTGTGATTGCTAGTGCAAATAGGCTGCCAGGCACCTGAATTTTGAACACATGATTGCAGGGATGCAACAACCATAACTTGTCCATTTAGCACCGTTGTAATTTTGAATGGTTACTGAACTAATGGTCGTAAGTCAAAGACTACCCAAAATGAGGAAAGAAATATGTTACAAAAGGAATTCTTCCTCTTTTATTTTTATAGCCCACTCCCAGCCATCAGGAGGAAGCACCATTTACGGGAGGCAGTAGAAGCTTTCCGGAAGCGCAAGGACCTAGAAGCAGCATATCAAGCCTTGATGCAGGGTGGCTGGGCCTGCCAGTATTTTGCAAACCGGAGCCATCAGCAGGAAGCTGCCTTCAAGAGTCATGTACAATCCTGGTTTTTACCTTTTAATGGCTGGAGAGCATGTTGAAATCTGAAAAAGTTATTTATATAGACTTTTTCATCCCAATCTCATTCCTTTTGGATTATTACATTATGGCTCTTATCCTAGTCAGCATGGCAGTTAGGGTGGTGGGAGTTTAATTTAACACCATCTCAAACAATCAGGTTTGGAAAGGCTGTTCCATAACATGTTATTTATTATTAAAAGTGAATCATGGGGCATATTCTAAGAATATATGGAAGTTAGAAAAAAGTACTTATCCTAACCTAGTCTATGCCTTCCTTTTCTCTAGACCAAATTAAATGTATTAGTGCTCTGGCCACATACAGCCTACGTGAACTTTGTAATTAAGTGACATAAAATTATTAGGCTATAATCTTTTTTTTTTTACTTGACTGTTACTTGTAACACAAGCTGGCAGTGAAGGTCCACAGAGGCTGGCTGTGGATGAAAGGACCAAGAAGTATCATTTTCTTCTTTTTTATCTTTTTTGGCTTTGATGTTTTTAAGCATCTTCAACTTATGTGAATGTGAGCTTGATAGAAAGAAAATTGTTTACAACTATAGTGAGATACATTTTATACGGGAAGAGAGTAAACATATTCATAGAAGTGATATGAGCATTGTCTGACTTAGTTCACTCTCTCCACTGATTCTTTCAATTAACTCCCTTGCAGTGATTTTATTTTATTTATTTATATTGCACCTTTATTATTTTTTATAAACAACTCAAGGCAGCAAACATATCTAATACTCCTTCCTCTCTTCCCTCTCCCCCCATACCCACCCCAGATTTTTCGGTACCTTCGCATTTTCCTTCCTGAGAGCGGTTTTGCCATCAGACGTTGTAGTCGATATTCCTTAGAAATAAATGGAGCCCAGGTAGTGTCTACAAAGTCATGGTAAGTTCATAGTACTACTGCTTCCCCATGTGGCAAAATTATTAACTTGCACGCTGGATTATACCAACCAGCATGCAAAGAAGTGGATAATAAAGTAGCCATGCATTTGCTTTTGCATATTTTACTTAAGATTACAGCAGCATAATCCTCTGGATAGGTAAGGTTATTTTTTTCCTCTCCCATAAGGAGAAAGAATGATAAACTGGAGCTTTTAGAGGGCTACATTGCAGAACTGACAGAACCCGATGAGAGCCTCCTCCGAGCAGGTGAAAATGACTTCAGCATCATGTACTCCACCCGGAAACAGTGTGCCCAGCTTTGGCTAGGGCCTGCAGCCTTCATTAATCATGGTAGGTGGATGCCTTCAGGTACAAGTTAGAGAGGTAGTTGCCTCAAACTGTTTAAATTGCTATGAAAATGATAATGGTAAGTTTTATATAACCGGTCTTATTACTTAGACTAACTGATGAGGAGAAATAAGATAGCTATCCCAGATCAGAGATATTCCAGTCAATATTCTAGATATTCTAGTCAGTTATTTGGGAAATTGAACTTTCTATAGGTACCAATAGGGATATATCAGAACCAAACAGTAGTGATGACTGGTATGTAGCAAATATGCAGTTGTCATTAATGGGGCGGTACAGCAATCAGGATTCAGTTGAGAATATATTATTCAGAGCTCACATGGGAGTGCTCATTAGACTTGTTGACATTTCTTTAAATCCAGTGTGGCTTTTCTTGGGCTACTGTGTGAAACGAGGGAAAGACACAACTTCTTTACAGAATTGCCACTGGAGCAGTGTGAGTGTCCCCAGATCGGCATGATCCTAATTACAGTATTAAGAATTAATCATCTCATTTCAGTTAGCTTTGTAGGTGCTTTTGACACAAAGACAGACAACACTCTATACTTAACAACTTAATTGGGTTGCCAAAACTTGCAGTGTTTTTCATTGACAAAATATTTTAAAAAATATTTTTATCTTGATGTCTGTATACTGTTTCAGTTTTCTCTTAGGAAAATGAATATATTTTCCTAGTTAATATGATTGACTAGGTAATAATGCTAAAGCATATTTTATTACTGATTATAACAGTCATTGTCTTTGGATAACCTATAGATGAATTGTTCCTACTAACATGGTTTCTCTTGAGATATGTTTATATTTTAGTAAAAGGAAAAGAAAAAAGGCATTGTGGTTGCAATGAGTTGTTTCTTTGGTAGAATTGCTGAAATTTAAAGGCATTGAGGCTTAAAGAAGGACAATTTGTTCCAAAGAAATACAAATGTCCCTACTTATCTGCCCAGTTAATGACTGGACAGAAGCAGCTTCTTTGTAGTCAGTGGCCTAGTCACGTCACTCTGTATGTGCATCTGTTATCTGTTATTTTCTAAATTAAGTATTTCCCAAGAATTGTGATTATTTTAGTAACTGGGAGAAATGTGGGTGCTAACTATCAATGTAGGTGGCCTGTAGATTAAAATTGCTTGGTGCTGTTTCTTGTGTCAGCTTTCATAGTGAGGGACATTTAATCATGTGAATACTGCTATAGAAATTGAGAATTTGATAGAATTTTGATTGCGAAAGGGTTGATGAAAAAGGACTGTCTAAGGCAGTGTTTCTCAACCTTGACAATTTTAAGGCATGTGGACTTCAACTCCCAGAATTCCACAGCCAGCATTGCTGGCTGTGGAATTCTGGGAGTTGAAGTCCACATGCCTTAAAATTGTCAAGGTTGAGAAACACTGGTCTAAGGAACTTCTTATCCTAAATGCATTTGAAAATCTAGTCAGGATGGTATGTTTTATGTTGAATAGAGGACTATTTACTTTTTTTGAAGCTGGAACCAGATTCTCTAAAAAATTAATCTTAAATTTGTGTCTCATTCATTTAAAGATTAGGCATAAAAAGGCATTAAGAATAATAAGCTGTTCTAAAATTTATTATTTATTTTTCACATTTCTAGATAGCCAAAATGGGAGATGTTTATTTACCACCTATTTGTGAGGCAATAGTCTGTTAAGAAAACTTCCTTAGTTAATTGCTTGAAATGCTGCATTAGTAAGGTTTTCAGATGACCAAGGGATTATCTGATAGACTTAGGGTTCAGAATTTAACAGCAAAAGGCAATAATGAATTGAACTTTCTTGGAAACTTCTCCTTATTCGGCCACAGAACTCATAGAAAAACTTACTTCCTTTCAGTATTTTAAAATTTTCATTAAAGGTGTAAGACATAAGGCACAATTATTTTGCACTTTATTGAGTGAGAGAGGCTTGATACGATAATGTACTTATACAAATGTCAAATATGCCGCCTTGAGTTCATAACGTGGAAAACTGAGGATTTAAGCCAAATACAATACTTTTCTTCGGCTGGATTTCCATAATTTGCATTGCACCTACTCAGTTGATTCAGATTTGTAAATGCTTCTAGATAAAGCAAAATGTCCTGTTGAAAAAATGAGCACGTTTTCTCTGCTGCAGCTTCTGCTAAGAAGGAATACTTGTAATTCATATTTAGCTCTTTTTTAAAATCTCCCTTTTTCTTCTTATTGTTCCCCTCCAAAATGTAATTCCTGCTCACTGTGCAACTAATCAGACTGCAGACCAAACTGTAAGGTAAGCTGTGTTGACTTATTGTTGGGGCACGGGATGCTGTTCGTTAGAATACGAGACTCTGAACTTGGGATGAGGCCTAAATGTATTACTGACTAGAGTGAATAGGAATGAGAGGGAATATATTTCGGGAGAGGTTGAAATAGACCAGGAGCACAATATACTGTAGTAGTGTCTGGAAAACACTTAGGAGGAGTTGTGATTGCCTGAGGTAGAAAAGTATCTCTTTGTAATCCTAGGAACTTTACCTCATTAATCTTCTCATTTTTCACTGGAGGTACAAGACTTTTTTCCGGTCTTGGAAACTGGAAATATGATAGAGTTTTCTATTGTTTAGGATAGAAGAAATCAAATTCTCTTTGATATCCTGTTTTGCAAAATTGTTCCACAAGGGCGTAAGAAGTCTGAACAAATAGCTTTGAGAAAGAGTTGATGTTTCTTTCCCGGCTAGCCTTTCTTTCCTGCTTTTTCTACCCCTAACCCATTGTTTGTCCTGCAGTTTGTCCCAATGGATGGGAACACGGCTTGTGTCAAGGTGCTGCGGGACATTGAGCCAGATGATGAGATCACATGCTTCTATGGCGACGGCTTCTTTGGGGAGAACAATGAATTATGCGAATGCCACACTTGTGAAAGGTGAAAATGGAGGGGAGCGCAATCTCAAATGTTGGGAGTTGGATTTCTGAGTTTCTGAGAAACAGTTGCAGGAAAAGGAAACCAAATGATAATCTGCATTAATTCTTGCCCCCATCTTCAAGTGTTTTCGGCAATCATTCCTGGCAAGAAGTGCAGACTGCTTAATGCCCAGGTGTTAACAAGCCTTAGTTCTCAAGGGATGGTTGCTAGCGAGCCTAGGATTTTGAAAGGGGAGGGGCAGTATTTTTCTTCTATTATCACAAGAGCCCTGGAAAGATCAATGATAACATCTAAAAGCTAGAAAGAGGGAAGTTATAACTGTTCTGACACAGAGTTCAACAGTGTAAAATCTCTTCATCCTTAGTGTTAAGTTTATCGTGTCTTGATTTTGCATGCATTTGGTAAGTGCCCTGCAGTTTGTTTTCTCCAAGGGTAGAAAAGGATGTATAAATATTTTGAGTAAACAGTAATCTTTTTGATTAATGCTGGGCTGCTCCTGATACTGCCTCTCATTCTCAATTTTTTTCTTAGGAAGGGGGAAGGAGCTTTTCGCCTCCTGAATCAGACACCATTGGTAGCTACCTCAGTCAATGAGAAATACCTACTGAGAGAGACAGATGGCCGTCTGCAGAGGTGGAAAAAGCAGTCTTGCAAACATGCTCAACGTAATGTGAAAGCGGGACACAAAACCCGGCGCAGGAAATCACAATTACATGGTGAGATATGCAAAAATACTTAACTGGAATGGATTTTGTGCATCATAGTGCTGTGCAGGGCAATATGGGTTGCATTTCCCCTGTAACATCATAATGTCCATTAGAATGAGGACTCTGTTACAGCCCTGTCAGCCCCAGGGTTCCACAGCAGTAGTTATCTCAACTTCTTTTGTGGTAGCAAAAGTAAAGTAGTAATTTCTTCTTTATTAAAATGGATACTCAAAAACTATTCTAGCTACAGTATTAGATTAAAGCCTGGCAGAACTAATTGGGTAACCTAATATTATAGTTCCTGCATTGGGAAATGTAAGCAATGTTGAGATATTTGGCTCCCAAGCGGGAAATATATACTACTCTGTTCCTGCCTCCTTTCTGGGATCTTGAGCGTACTGTGTGATTTCAGGAAAATGCGCAGCTTCTCTGTGGGACTGCTGACAAGTACAGTGAGGTTACCTACTGGTATGCCAGACCTGTTTTAAGAGTCAAATATTTACATGTTCAAAGAAAGAGTTTATAGGATTATGGAAGGTCAGGGTTGGGTGGTGAAGCCGTCATACACTCAATTCATCTTTTTAGAGCCCTTGAAAAATCCAGGGAGAAATGGAAATTGCCTATTGTGTAGTGACAATACGGCAGCTGTATTAAATAAGATGAAACTGGGAAGAAACAGGCGCGGGCGGTGATGGGAGTGACTCGTCGCTCCCATGTAACGCCGCTGTTGCGCGAGCTGCACTGGCTGCCGGTGGCTTTCCGGGTGCGCTTCAAGGTGCTGATTATCATCTTTAAAGCACTCCATGGCATCGGACCTGGTTATCTCCGAGACCGCCTTCTGCCTCAGATTACCTCTCATCGGCCGATACGCTCCCACANAGCAGGACTGGCCTAAGGGTTATCTTAATTTGGTTTTAAAATAATTTTAATAAGAAAAGGCCAATAATTAATATTCTATTTTAATTACATTTTAAATTTAGTATTTTGTATCATGTACCTGTTTTAAATGGCTGTAAGCCGCCCTGAGTCCGTTGGGAGAAGGGCGGGGTAGAAATTTGAATAATAAATAAATAAATAAGAGGAGGGACATTCTCATAATTGATTATCTCTTTTCCTTTTCTAGGTGCTGTACACAGATATACCACTCGCTGGTATCTTAAGATGCTGAAGCCTTTACACATCCCGCTGCACAACTGCTTGGCCTGCAGAGCACGTGGATGCAAGCTCCGTAAGCAGCCTCTGGTGTGTCTGCTTCCTCCGTTGCCTGTATTGCACCTCAGGCAGTCTTTGATAAACAAGAATTGCCACTCCGAGACCCAGCAAGACTGCTCTCTTACAAAGATGCACAATGGCCCTGAAAGCCCGGGCGTGGCCAATCAGGGCAGCCTGGTAGTGAATCTCGGGAAGAGAATTCCCTTGGACTGGGCAAGGTTTCATAGGGAAGTAGCATGTGACATTAAAGAAGAAAAACTTTCTAACACTAACGAGGAGTTTAGCCAGGGGACCGAGGAATATGATTCAAAGGATATGGAGGAAAGTCATGCTGATGTTAAAGAAACCCATGAATCAGGATCTGGGGTTCTCCATTCAGGAGAGCAAGTCCCCCCTGATTCTTCAGGTTCTCTTTCATCCGGTCAGTTTTTGTGCAGAACAAGAAGCATGGCTCAGTGCCAAGCTCACGTTTTGCCCCAATCTCAGTTGTCATTACCAATGGTAGACCCCAAGCTTTCCCAGTATGCTCACGTCCGCCTGGAAGGCCCACTTTTTGGAGGCAGGCAGTGCTGGCAGCAGCTCCCTTCAGACAAGGTGGAGAAGGAACAAGCCGAGGAACAGCATCTTCCTAAGCGGATGGTTCCATCAACCTTGAGGTAGCTGCAAGCTCCTGCGAGGAGATGTCCTCATCTGGCTGATCTCCTGTGACTGAAAATGAGACTTTAGCTTCTTACTGAATTTACCCATGAAAACCATCTACCAGAATTTGCCTGAAATTATCCATCTTTTTGTTGTGCCCTTCTCCCAATCACCTTATATGGGTTGATAACATCTCTTCTGAAGTAATGTCCCCAGTGGGCACAAGGCTGCCTGTGCTAAAAACAAAGCCTTGTGTTCCACTCCTACTTTTTTCCATTGAAATTGATATTTCAGTTATCTTTCCAGAGTACTTCCTTTATCACATCCTCACGATTCCTTCAAAAAAAATTGTTCTCCACTACTTTGCCAAACTTTACTGTATAGTCTTGAAACTTAAGCCATATAGGAGACTGCATGGATGCTTTGGATTGCCTCCTGGTCTTTCCTTTGAACTCTACTTTCTTTCCCACCGAGTCCTTTCACCTCTCTACTCTCGATATCTCCATGTTCTGGTTTATAGCACTGTAGTTATAGACTGCTTGACAGATGGACATGGTATTTTGGCATTTATTGTCCCTACAGAGTGAGGCAGAATTGGTGAAGTGACTTGTGGAGAAAAGAAAACCAGCATCTAATCAGGGAAGTCCCTTTAAAACTTATTGTGAGAAAACCAGCAACCAGAAGTGCACATTGGCATGCAGCCTAAACAGTTCAGTCCATTTAGCCTGAAGGCTGTTTTTTTTGCTAAACAGGCTTATATGGGGGATTAAATTGTTCTTGCTCCTCTTCTTTTGCCGTTTCACTGTTTGGGTGCCTATTGTTACAAGACATCTAATTTTCTAGTTTTGGAAGCTACTTTTATATTAGTTATTTTGTGTGACTTATTTCTTCTCCCAGCTAGAGTTTTAAACAGGTGTCTACTGGGGCTTTTTAGAATCTTAATGAACTTTATATATTCAGGTGTTTTATATTTGATAAAGTTGAGCTGCTTGGCTCAGGGGCATTGTGATAAAGGGGCTTCCTTCTGTGAGAGGCTGATGAGCAGGATAAAAGTTCTACTCGGTTTAATGTGGCCTAACTCAGTTCAAAGTCACATATGGTAAGTGGATTTGCTGTATATTTCTCCCACTCAGCTTGCCATGACAGGACTTTGGACAGGTAGGGCACAGTCTGGTGTTAGAAATCTGAATGCAAGGTATATGGGGAGAGGTGGTGGCAATTGAATGGGTGAAATGTTGCAGTTCAAACTTTTCATTTAAGTGCTTGCTTTGCTTTAAAATTTTGTGGAATCCTTTGTGGTGTTGACTTTGGATACATATTCAAGAGTCTTAGAACAGTCTGGTGTTCCTTTTCCAACTCATTCCTTTTCTGTTTGGTATTGTAGTTTGGTGCAGTTAGTGTTAGAGAAGCTTTTCTAGATGACTTGAAGGTCATGTTAAGATGTGCACATTTGAGAATAAGTTCCATTAAACTTAGACTTTCTTTTAAATACCTATGGGTAGAATCCAGCAAAGGTTCTTTGATCTCTGAAGTTGGAAAATCTGAACTATAGAGCTTTTAGAGTAGCAACTAGTTTGTCTGGCATGCATTTTTGGACTGACATACATAATGTATTGCAATTCTGGGTTTTTCATTGCTCTGCAAAACAGGTGCTGATTCCTGGGAAACCACTGTAATTTTGTAAGTAGTTTATAGCTATTAGCTTTGAAGAGAAAGGACGAGCTGATGCTGTTCAACCTGTCCTGAGAAGGAAATCTTAAGAAGAATAACCATAGACAACGCATACTCATGTAAAAATATCACAGAAACAATACAGACACAGAGACAATAGAACAGTTTTCCACAAATTGATTGGAAAGGCACAACAATAGCATATTTTGGTATTTACCTATGGGTGATTCATATTATTGTCCAGAATTACCACTGTCTATGGACATTCTTCCTTTTACTCCCCTAGACTTATATGAAAAAAGATAGTTTAAAAAATGTTAGTGAACTTGATAAAGGTGGTCCTCAACTTATGACCATAATTAAGACTAGAATTTTGATCGCTAAGTGATGCAATCATAAAGTGATGTAATGTGACCGCATTACTCAGTGACTGCAATCCTGGTGATTCTTGTTGCTGCTGTTAAGCAAATTTTACTGGTCATTAGCCAAGGACCCACTGCAGGATTTGTCCCTCCCAGACCTGAGCCTCAATAAGGTAAATTTCCACCAACCTGCTTAGCTCTCCCTCTCCGCCCCCCTTCTAATCTCTGCGTTTTGGGCTGTCCTGTACCCTGCGCATTGGGAAGCTGCAGCTGCTCCCATTCCAGTTGCCCGCGCCATCCTGCACTCTGAGACCCCCACTGCCCCAGCTGACCTTTGCCGCCATCTTCTTGCTTCCTTTGCTTACCCACCATGGCTATTGGGCTGAGCTGGGACTGTCTTCAAGGTGGGGAAAAAAAGGAACCAAGTCTGTTCCAGAGCTGCAGTATGCCAAATGCGCCGTGTTCCTGAGCCAAAAGGGAAAAAGTACGAAGCAGCTGCTGAAAGGGGCTGCTTCGCATTTTTCTTTTTCTTTTACACAGCAGAAAGCCAGCCCCATACATCCCAGAACATGGTGCAAAGGGGCACTTTGGTGTGCTGTGGCCCACCAAAATACCCCTTTTAAGCTGCTTTGACCCTTTTTTGCAGCACAAAGCTGGCCCCAGACCAGGCATACATTGTCAGTAGTAGAGGGGGAAAAAAATTAAGGTCAGCTGGGGCAGCAGAGCACAGGGTAGCAGGGGGCCAGATGGGAATGGGGGGGGAGTATAGGCAGTGGAAGGAGTTGAAGTGCCCCTGTGGTGGTAGGTGTGGGCAGGCTGCTAAGCACCTGAAGTTTGATTATGGGGGCATGCAATGCCTGTAACTTTGGGCATGGATCATAAGTCCCTATGTTCCACTTCATTGTAACTTTGAATGGTTGCTGAACAAACGGTCGTAAGTCAAGGACTACGTGTATCACATTGCTCACTAAAATAATTGAGACATAGCTGAAATTGTACATCTTTTCCTTTTCTGTAAGCTTGCTTTATATGTGTGAAAATTTAAATAAGGCACTTTTTTATTTCCCCAAAGTTCTGTACATTAGTAATAATTTTATATTTCATAATAATTATTCCATTGATTTCTTATTAATTGCACATTGTTGGTTGTGTCACAGAATGTGGGGTTCGCTATGTATGATAGATACTACTATTAATGCCTATATGTGAGTGTCTGAGAATAGTTTTGATCTAAATGTCTCATTAGTTTTTGAATTTTAAAGAGGCTTCTACAAGATGTGCATTTTCATCTGTGTATCAACGTTTGTGCACAGCATAGATGTACGTACTAAAAAGAAATAGAGGTTTTAGTGGTTTTTCTGACTTTGTAGCTCCTATTAATGTGGGCGCCCAGACTTGCTTTCTTGTTTGCTACTTTCCACTTATGGATGTTCCATGTTAGTTAATAGTTGGAGACTAGTGGCACAGCCTTTAGATAGTGATGGTAATGGGGGGAGGGGAGAGAGGAACAAAGAGGGCAAGATGGTCAAGGGTTTTGTGTGGGGAAAGGTCGGGTGGGAAGGGTGGATATTGCTAGTCAGGATACTGTACACTCTCTGGGGAAAGACAGGCTGGGGCTTGTTGTAATCAGTGCTCAGTCATTGCAGGGTGCAAATAATGGCCGCTGACACGCAGCAGTTTATTCTTTATATACAGTATTACAAGCAGGAAAAGGTTTAACATGGCAACAGCCTAGCAATAGCACTGCATTGGTTAATCTACTCACCAATGCTTAAGGATGGAAAGTAAGAGGCCAGAAAGAGGGGAAAAGTGGGCAATAACATATTGTTGATCCGAGCTGTTATCAGACAAGCAAGGTCACACAGAGCTACGCACTTCCACATCGCTATGGAGATGTGAAGGGGGGAGTTAGATGCAGAGAGGAGGGGCACACGTCAGAGGGACAGTTTTCCATCACCACCTTTATCTGTCCCTCACCTCTACATATCACTCGTTTGTGTTTTGTTAGACGAAATATCATTGTAAGCGGGGTTAATAAAAGGATTATAATCAGGAGAGGAGCATCCTTGCAGTTGTTTATATAGGGCCCAAACTTGACCCTGGGGCAATGTGAGAGAGGATCTGCTGGGATTTAAAGCTCTGATACATATATTGCAAAGTGAAGGAATACATGGCATAAAACAGCATCCACCAAGATCCTAAAGTATCAATTTTCAAATCAGAGGCCAAATTGTGTAAAATATTAATCTGGTGCTGGATGGTTCGTGAATTATCAGAAATATTAAAACAACACATTCCCTCAAAACCTTCACAACCCAAATGTTGGCGCAGAAGCAAATAATCAATAGCAGCGTGATTTTACAAAACAGCTTTTCTCAAATCTTGTAGTTCATGGTTGATTGCTGACATAGCTGAAGAAATAGCACTAATGTTGAGGTGGGCACGAATAGCAAGTCCTGGCACACCCACTAAAGACATAGTTAGTGCCACATATTCTGCCTTATTAAGTAACGTCTCAGAGTCACAAGTGCTGTCTAGCGTGACCCCATGTCGAGAACGGTTCGAGTGAACTTGTTTGGAAAGCAAAACAGGAATCAGCTGGCTGAAGCAACACTGCGTTTCACTAATATTAGCAGGAATATAATTAAAAGTTTCTTGACCACATGTGAAAAACCATCCTTGTAGTAGCCAAATATGTCCATAATGAAAGAAAGTCTCTTCAAAAGCTGTGCAGTTTAAAACAGGTGAACTAATGCGATGAAAGTGAGGTTTTTTACTTGAAGAAGTACAATCAACTATTTTTGCACATGTTATTATTGCAGGGATAGCTACCACCGGAGTATGCAAAGCAATAGCGTCAGGGGGTGGATAATAAGCAGTAACCCCCCATCTAGATATAGCTTTATAGTTAAATTTCCCATTGAATAAAATTCTGCTCAAGCCAGTGAAGTTTTGAATTACTGCAGAAGGGGTACAAACAGATTAAACATATAGAAAGCAAATTATTAATGTCATACATTTCAGATAAGCAAAAGACATTATTTTGTGTGATGTTAGCCAGCTGCACCCATAGATTTTGCTTCATTCGTTGCTCGAATGATTGTTTGGGTGAGATGACAGTTGCTGTTGTCAAAGGGCAGATGTTAATGATCAGACACAAACAAATGATGGCTAAAGAATTTGCAGTTAAAACCGCAAAAATGGTAGCACACAGGTTCTGGGGATTTGCTCTACTTGTTGCTGTTGTTGCACTGCCTGTGCTTTGGCGTTCAAGTTCTTTACATCTCCCCATGTCACTGGCCGACTGGCATGCCGGATCGGATTGGTTACTGTGCCATCTGTAGAGTCACCTTGGCCATTTCTGGGGCTGGATCCAGGGACTGGT
>NW_015389044.1:0-2587 GCF_001527695.2 Protobothrops mucrosquamatus | reverse complement strand
AAGCGAGGGGGAGAGGAAAGAGAAAAAGAGGAAAGAAAAGAGATTGAGAAAAGAGAGAGGAAAGAAAGAGGAAAGAGAAGAGAAAGAGGAAAGAGAAATAAAGGAAAGAGGAAAGAGAGAAAGGAAAGAGAAAGGAAGGAAAGAGGAAAGAGAAGAAAAGAGGAAAGAAAGGAGAAAGAGAGGAAAGAGAAAGTTAGAGGAAAGAGAAAGAGAGAAAGAGGAAAGAAAGAGAGAGGAAAGAGAAAGAGGGGGAGAGGAAAGAGAAAGAGAGGGGAGAGGAAAGGGAAAGGAAAGAGAGAGAGAGAAAGAGGAAAGAGAGGGAGAGGAAAGAGGCATAAAATAATTCATTTGCATTTAATTGTAATGGTTCAAAGAATGTTCGGAAAAATGTTCGGCCCTCCAGCACGTTCACTTCATCCAATCTGGCCCTCTTTGAAAAAAGTTTGGACACCCCTGGCTTAGAAGGTCTGGTGGGGAGAGGGGGCGCTTCATCTGGCAGCCAGTTACTCCTCGCTCGGGCGCACTTGGGGTTTGTGATCTTCGCCGTCCCACTTGCCAAGGTGTGCCCCAAGGCACTAGATGGTTTCCTTCTGGGGGGGTATTTCCCCATCGACCAGGTCCGTAGGGCGGCGTGCGCCGGGCACAGGTCAACATGGCGGTTGATGGACCCCTCGTCAGAGAGCCAGGCTTCCTTCAAGAGCCGGCCCCCTTTCGTGCTGTCCATGGCAACCACCTGTCTGTTATCAAAGTCAAACCCGTGCCCTGACTCCTCCATGTGCGCCACTATCTGGGAGTACTGTTCTCTCTTGATCGCCAGCCGGTGTTCATGCACCCTAGTCCGTACCCTCTTGGACGTCTCCCCTACATAATTGGCAGGACAGTTTTTGCACTCAATCCTATAAATTGCACTCAATCCTTCGCGCTCCCAATGACCTCCCGCTGGAGGAAAGGTAGGGAGGGGGAGGCGACCTGCACCCACACATGTGTGGAGGAAGGATCGAATTGGATGGTTGAGGCCAGGAAGGGAGAGGAGTGAATGGGAGGGATGGTGGGGGGAAAGTAGACTCACCACGGTGATTGAAAGTGGGGAGGGTGAAATACAGGAGAATGAGCATGGAAGAGAGAGTACTCCTGCGCCTCCAATAACCTCCCGCTGGAGGAAGAGTAGAGAGGGGGAGGCGACTTGCATCCGCATGCGTGCGGAGGAAAGATCGCACCGGAGGATCGGGATTGGAAAGGGAGAGGAGAGAGAATGGGAAGGATGGTGGGGGGGCAGCGGAGGATTCGCCACGGGGATTGAGAGTGAGGAGAGACAACAGGGATGCGAGTATGAAAGGGGGAGCACCCCCGCTCCTCCAACGACCCCCCGCCGGAGGAAGGCACCCAAGCACGAGCAGAGGAAGAACTGAACTGGAGGGTTGTGGTTGGAAAGGGAGAAGTGAGGAAAGAATGGGAAGTAGGGTGGGGGAACAGCGGAGGGCTTGTCATGGAGACTGGGAGTGGGGAGAGGCAACGGAAGGATGGATGTGAAGGAGAGAACACCCCCGCGCCCCCAATGGCCTCTCACTGGAGGAAGGGTAGGGAGGAGGAGACCTGCACCCACACGTGTACGGAAGAAAGATTGAACTGGGGAAAGGGAGAGGAGAGGAGGGAATGGGAAGGGCCATGGGGTCGTGAAGGAGAGAACATCCCCGCGTCCCCAATGGCCTCCCGCCGGAGGAAGGATAGGGAGGAGGAAACCTGCACCCACACGCGCACGGAGGAAAGATCCAACTGGAGGACTGAGGTTAGAAAGGGAGAGGAGAGGAGAGAATGGGAAGGGTCGTGGGAAAGCGGTACGGAGATTGAGAACGGGGGGAGCATACGACAGGAAGGTGGATATGAAAGAGGGAATACCCCCGCATCAGGGGAACAGCAGGAGAGGATTAGCGAAAAGGAAAAGAAGGAGAGTGGGTACGAAGGAAGGGACACCACTGACGGGGAGGCGACGAGAACGAACGCGGGAGCGCCGCCTGTGCCCCCTACGACCCGCCACCGAGGAGGGGCGGAGAGAGGGTTGATGGCTACACATACATTTATGGAAGAAGGGTTGAGTGGGGGTGTAGAGGGGAGGAAGAAGGAAGAGAGGAGAGGGCCAGAGGATGAGAATGAGGGAGTGATGAGAGTGGTGGAGACACGAGTGAGAAAGGAGTCAGATAGCGTTATGGGAAAGAAGGAAGAGAGGAATAAGGTGGGACCGCAGGCAACTGGAAAGAAAAAAGGAGGTAATAAACAACAAAGCGATGCCCTGGATGAAGGGATGCCTCCCCCCCCCTCCCGTGGCAGTATGCGGAAGGACAATTAAGAACTTAACGCAGGAGGACTACCGGGGCCCGGTCACGAGATCTAGGAGCCGGGTGCAAAAGGCACCGCTCCTATAAAAACAGCCATCCCACTGACGGCCAGCCACCCTGATGAAGCCGGCAGGAGGCCGGCGAAAGCTAGGTGTTTTAATGTTTTAATGATAATAAACTTTTGTAGTTTTTAACCTCCTGGTGGTCTCACAGTTTGTGACCCTTTGAATATATATATATATATATATATATAT